>NW_016207666.1:0-2051 GCF_001687245.7 Rhagoletis zephyria
TATGAACGGAAAAAGTAACCTGAAACAAATATTTTAAAATACATGTGTAGGTTATGTAGTAATGAGTGCGGTTATCATACATTTATAATCCATTGTTTCTCGAAATATTCAATGAAAGTTGGAAGGAAGAATACCATTTTCGCAAAGATGGCGAGTTCTTTAGTGTCACCGAAAATTTTGGTATATTCAACGCATTCCGTTTTAACGCCTGCGTATAATGGAACCAGCATCCAGATAAATTCGCATCGGGAAATATGTTGCCCAAAGCCCCTTCGCATCCCTTTCTCAAAGTCAGTTTGGAAAGAAGCGGCTTTGAACTCAAAAAGGTCCTTATCAATGAATTGAAAACAATGCTCATATGCCAGACGGGATTTGGTTGTCATCAGTATACATATACGCGAACGGGAATACCTGTAATTATAAAAGAAGTATAAAGTTTGTATTTCAAAATGAAAACCAATAAATCAACTTACATGATCGCAGTTCCGATGATAAATAATCAATAATTGTTTATACACGCATTTGGGCACTATTAATGATGTCAAAAATTGTTGGCGCCATGAACAGCGTGTAAGAAAATTCCTTTTCTATAATTGTTTCCTTATAGAAAGGTTTCTTTTCCACCTTAGACATTCCGAATTCGTTCAAAATATCTTCATTTAAAAATAATTCTTTCAGTTCCTCCGGGGATTTTGGACATGGCGGCAATCCATTGTTTCTGCGATTCAATAGTGTTGGCTTTATTTTAGGAAACGAAACATGTTTTGCAAGTTCTGGATCATTTCTACATTCTTTATCGAATATTTCTCGTATTCTGGCTCTTTTTGCATTTATTTCTTCGCATCGTGATTTTATTACATTCGTAATTTTAAGTTTTTTAATAAAATCAGTTGGCGGTTCATGATTGTGTTGATATATAGCACTGAGGATTTGGCAATAACCTCTTTCCTCTATGGAAACACTTACGGGGTAATGTTTATTGTAACATTCATATCTTACGTACGATGTAAAAGCATTTTTTTTCTTTAACAACTGCATATTATCATTAATTAATAATAATTTTGAGTTTTTTCGAAGTCCCTCCACAAATGAGTACGGTAAAGACATTTTGCACTTTCAATATATTTAACTCTTACTACGCAGGGTACCACACTTCACTAAGTGCACTTATCAACTGATCAATAGTTACAAACAATTGCCTATTTGCTAGCTACTATACTCATTAACAAACGGTTCTCATAACGGGTTTACAAACGAAATCAGCAAATATTTCTTTGATTGGCNTACTTTAAGCATTGTTGACGCTATTTCCATTTGAATGAGGAAATAACGTCAATGACTGTATTTCCAAATTTTTGTTGACTTTATTTCGCTTTTGAAAAGGTAATAATGTCAACTGACTTTATTTCGCACCAGGGTGGGAAATAAAGTCAATTACGTTATTTCCATTTACCTTATTACCTGTCCCCAGGGTTACCACCGCACACAGCCATCTGCTTCTGGATGAACCTGTTGAACTCGTGCCAGAGGCCACTGTCCAGGTGGACAGCGCTCGTCAAACACGAGAACCAAATCAGCTACTTCAGAATTCCTATTTAGCTTTAACCACTTCTGCCTTGCCTGCAATCGATTCAAATATTCACCTGCCCAGCGAGAACTGTCATTTCAAACGCTCAGTAGTATCCAGCGTGTTCTCGTCGGACACGCAAAGTGAAGGCTCACCAATGAAAAAAAAATGTGATGGTGTGGTCTCGACCCTATTAAGCTGGCATTTCGGGGTACTATTTTATATATATATAAGGAAAATTTGAAAGTTAGGGGGTCACCCCCCCTGACCCTACTTGGCTACGAACATGGCTGGACCCCTCCATGCAATGTTAAATGGTGTGCATTTCTGAAAATAATCAAAGATAAAGGATTTATTTTCGTTAGTAAAATCGGATGTTTTTTTGAGTGTTTTTTTGCGTTTTGTATACGACCGCCCATTCGTAGTAGGCCATCGTTATCTACATATCGTCGCCTCAGAAAACGGATGACGAATGTGCAAAATC
>NW_016207667.1:0-2051 GCF_001687245.7 Rhagoletis zephyria
TCTGGGCGGGGTTGTTGTAGCCGCTACAACAACAACAACAACAACGAGACGGAGCTTCATCTGCCTTGGGAAACTAGAACCACAATAGCTCAACTTCGCTCGGGCTACTGCAGCAGGTTAAACTCATACCTGAGCAGATTAGACGCAGATGTGCCAAATGAGTGTCCGGCTTGCGGAGAGACACCCCAGACTTGAAACATCTCTTCATTTGCCCGGAAAACCCGAAAAAACTAACGCCTTTGTCCCTGTGGACCGACCCCATTGAGGCTACACGCTTCTTAGGGCTTCCGTTAGTTGAGCTTGACGACAACGACTGAGATATTAGCCGATCAGGGAGGGGTTGTTGTAGCCGCTACAACAACAACAGCAGCATCCCAAAAATTTGGTGACTTTTTGTGCAGTTTAAAATAATTAGTTGGATTAACACATTTTGAAATATGTCCAAAAATCCGAAATCCAAATCAAGTTCATACAGCTATGCACTTACCTGAAAGCAAAGGATTAGCAGTAAGAGCTGCTGATTGCTGTTCTTTCGCCTTTTGGACTAAGATTGTCTCTAAATCGGGTAGTATTTCAGGACGTTGACATATACCGGGAGCACTTTCTTGTCGCAATAGTTGCGAATTTGTTTCCGAATTTGCACGCGAAAGCGATTTTCTGGGATTGCGCTTGCTGAATGATGTAGATTTAAAAAGTTTGGCAGATAAATTAGACAAGAAGGGTTTTTTTAAATTGTCAACTTCTTGTGGGCATTTTGTTCCATCCTTCGTAATGGGTTTTTTGCTTACTTCAGGGCCCCATGCCTTTTCATTTGACTCGCAAAGTTCTACAGCATCAAATACTTTAACAACTTTTTCTCCGTAATCCTTTTTTGCAATCGGCCGTGCTGGCTCTTCACACTGGTTGAATTCATTGAGAATGCTGGAACCTGTGTTACCGCCAACTAATGCTGCAATGCTGCTGGACATCTCTAGACTTTCATTGTTGTGGTGTTTTCCAATTGAATGGCATTCATCCTGAGAGATTTCCAACACATTGAATCCGTCATCATCAAATACATCATTCAACGTGTCCTCCAAAAATGAAGTCTTCAACTTATAATACATTTTGTAAGAATCTCGTATTTCTTGCGGCGCCTCTCGAATATCATACTAAAACAAAAAATAATTATATACAGCTGATTGTTATATGGAGCTGGTTACTTACTTTAGATGGAATACGAGAATATTTTCGTTTAAAATCCTTCTCCCAAGTTTTAACACGTATTTTATATTTTTGGTACTTAAGTTTATAAGCAGAATCACTCATCGCCAGATCATTTATTTAATATTAAATACAACTACAGAAAATTGCAAACAAAATCTAATGTTTTGTAGTTGACGTCAAATGTCATTTTTCGCGCCACTGGAATTTTCATAAAGCTAGTCCAAGACGATACGATTTTATCATCCCAGTATTACGCTAGCCGGTGTCGGCAGTTCATCTGTTCGATGTGTGCACTAGTATATTCAAGAGCAGAAGTGTTCCATGAACTCTTTTTTTCTAATAAAAGGGCGTTTCTGCACCGCCCTAATTGCACAATTTCCATACTCAATTTTAAATTGAATTTGTAGCTGTTTACACCACCATCTTAATTTCGATTACAGTTTGTTTAATGTTTGTTGTTTTGTTAGTTTTTTATCTGCTTTGTTTTTATTTTCTTGTTATTGACGAATATATTTTCTTCTTTTTGTTCATTCATAAGAGCGTGTCAGACGTTGCAATATATTTCGATGCAATAAATTTCGGAAAGGCTGTCAAATTGAGAAATCAGTTGCATAAGCAGTCACACCTGGCATGGAAAGTGTCTTTCGAAAGAGGTTTTTATTTCCGAAAGGCGAATTGCAGGAAAAATTTCTGAAATCGCTTTTTAGTTGTTCACACGCGAATGAGTTTCTGGCAATCTTTCTCGATACTAAAATGCAACCATGGGCCGTTTGTTTGCTATTTCTCTTGGAAAAGCTCACTGGCCGTCTCCATAAGATAAAATTTATTGCTGTCCAACTGTCATT
>NW_016207668.1:0-2051 GCF_001687245.7 Rhagoletis zephyria
ATTTACGATTTACCACAAAATTTCTCAACAAGTCAGACGACGAGTTTGCGAATGTGTATAAATAAGTAAAAGCAATTTTTAATGCCTGTCAACCAATGACAATGGTACACACACAAAAATACACTTAAAAGGACGTAACAAACAAAGGCGGTCTGTAAATAAAGCAACAACGAAAGCTGCAGAGTAAAAAGCCTGGCGAGGGAAATACTGCAGGGATTAGAGCAAACAAAAAGCAGGCGAGGATAACAGGCAAAATGAAAGAAAGAGCGCAGAAAGACAGTTATTGTAAGATAACGGCAGGCAAAGTGTTGTCGCACTCGAATTTGCATAAGTAAAAATCACACTCATCATGGTCATTATCACACTCAGCTGCAGGTGCTGATATACGAGTACATACATATGTATGTAGTACATTGCGCATACGCCACGTCCACATTTATATATGTACATATGTACATATGTATGTACTCACATGCTTGCACATTTGCGAAAATCCTTAATTTTGTCAGCTTTTTGCTGCTTGCAATGCAGCTAGCTATTATTTTAATCCTGGCAAGTCCTTGCTTTTCAACTATTTTACATCAACATATGTATGTATGTACATATGTGTATGTACATAAATGCATGTGTATGCAACTTCTAGTGACCACTATGCCAAAGGCAAGGCCACGAACGTGTGTGAACTTACACGCTCGCACATGCGAGCTACATGCGTCTGTGTGCGCCAGTGGGATTAGTAGCAATTCTCATTATGTCATTTGAGGCTTTACTATAAACAACAACAAATGCAATGTGAACAACAACGACATGCGGTAAACTTTTGCATTTTGTCTACTGACGAAATAGTTCTTTATAATCTATCCAAATAGCTTTGCACATGCGTATGTACGGTTGCTCAAAAGTTAGTATGTTTATAAATATCACTTACGCCTTTAAAGTGAAACTGTAGTGTGTATTTATTTGGCCACATATACGTAGGTATGTATGTATGTATGTATGTTGGGGAATGTGGCCACCTAATTGTAATGGATGCAAGCCATCATTTGCGGTTTAGTTTTGTGTTTTGTATGTGCGTAGTATATTTTTTTTTTTTGGTAAAATGACAACCGCATCCACACGGTATGGCATACACTTCAAGGACGTTCTATTTTTGAGTTCCACCTTTCACTACAAACGTACAATCACACATATACAGATGGTAGTAATCAAGTGTTCCATGTAGGAAACCCCTGACTTGGATAACCTGTGGAATAATTCTATGATTTTTGTTTACAACCTCAACGCAACTGTGTGCAATGATATTATCCAATCAATTTTTTACACAAATGTACTATTTAGATTGCTTTCAAAGGCAATTCTTGTTTTAACAGACATACATATAATAAAATTTCGCAGCAATTATTTTTTGGAAATTTTAGTCTGCATGGCACTCATGTCAAATATTATTCGTGAATTGAAATTGGGTTTTAACGCAATCGCTTATAATCTTCTACTTGCTTAAAATTTTAAACCTCTAACTGCCGTTTTAACGAGCTTCCATCTCTTTAAGATAAAGGCCTAAAATACCCATTGCGATATTAGTTATTGGTCTTTGAAGGCCTGAATTACAGGAGGGTTTTTGGTACGAATTTGACATTATTTTTCGATCCGAGAAATATTTAGTTCAGTTTTCATACGAAAAACCTCAAAAAAAAAATTTGTTTGAAATGCATTTAATTTTTTATTTATTTTTTTTTCAGATAAAAATACGTTGCTAAAAATTTCAACGCAATCAGAGAAGAGAAAATTTAGTACCCATAAAAAAATTTTCGTTTTTGAGCAAGAACTTTAAAATTTTGTGTGGTAATTACCAGGGCAGAAATAAATAAGCAAGAGAAAGTAAATTTTTAGCGCTTAGAAAATCACTAAATCATTGGTAACTATGCTTGCAAATATGCTTCGAAAATAATAAAAAAATTAAGTACAGTTGAATATTTGGTTTTTTATTCCATTAATTTCGAGAAGCCCTGGTCAAAGCAACATCGAAAAAAAAAATATAGAAAAATGGGTTT
>NW_016207669.1:0-2051 GCF_001687245.7 Rhagoletis zephyria
TTAAGTATGCGCAGTGTTTTTTAAAGTTGTATTTACAATCAAAATACAAGCCTAAATTTTTAATTCTTTGACATTTTCAATTATGTTATTGTTGTGAGTAACAACTAAATTATTACAGCGAGATTTTTTACATATGTGGAGGTGTTTGGTTTTTTCTAGCGAAATTGCTGCTCCGGATGATTTAGACCACTGTTCGATAGAGGATAGAATGCCGTTGAAACTTTCTTCTACTTCCTTCGTATCCTGTTGCTTTGCTATTATGTAGAGATCGTCCGCATATATACAGTGCTCCAGCTTCTTATTGTTGTAGATTATGCGTGAAAGGTCCTCGAAGGCAATTATAAACAAAGTTACAGATAGGGGGGATCCTTGAGGGATACCGTTGTGTAAAGGATATACTTTTGAGTATACGTTATTTACTTTGCTTCTGAAGTGCCTGTTGGACAAAAATGAGCAGATATACCTATATAATTTTGGGCCAACACGCCATTCGGTAAGCTTATTTAAAACGACATGGGCGCCTATTCTATCAAAAGCTTTTATAAAATCAATTGACAATATTGAGATGTGATTTTTTGCAGATAGGTTCTTACAAATTAAATGGTCTATGTATAGTAGAGAATCCATTGTACCTGTTCCTGGCTGAAAAGCTACTTGCGAAGGAGATACTAGTCTTTGCGTTTTTATTAGCCACAATAGGCGTTTCGAGATGATTTTTTCTAAAAGCTTGGCAGTGCAGGGAAGGAGGGAGATGGCCCTGTACGAGTCAATAAGGTCAACTTTTTTACCTGGCTTTCTTATGGGTATGGTTGTGGAACATTTGTAACTGTGGGGAATTGTTCCCATATCAAAGATGTTATTAAATAATTGTAAAAGTCTGTATTTAAAGGGAATGGGAGAGTTTTTAACCATGTGCAAAAATTAAGTTCGTTAATTGTAAGAGAAGTTTCTATTTTAATTGAAATATTTGAAGGACTGCTGGTATAGGGACCATTAACAATGAGTTCCTTGCTATGCCGAAAGTCTGCCGAGAAATTTGAATCGTGGGAGTTGTGTGACCATGTTTTAGCGAATTCGTCTGAAATATCTGAAGGTTGCGTAATGCAAGTGTACGCAGTTCGCAGGGGACCACCATGCGACCATTTTCGCGCCTTTTTTAAAGATTGTTATGGGAATGGAAGCGTTAGCAGCTTCCCGAAAAATCGTTTTAATTTGAGCTGCTTCTTTGTTAGGATTCAACGATATTGGGTGCTCTTCGCTCAAAGTAAGGATTTTTTCTTGAAAAGCGGGCCAGTTTGCGCGTTTAGTGTTGAAATGCGAGTTTTTTGGGATGGTATTAACTGGATCCATCGCAACCTTTGTGACTGCAGGAAAGTGATCGCTATTGTGTAAGTCATTAATTATAGACCACGAACAAAAAGGCATTAACTGAGCTGAGCACAAACTAATATCCACATGTGTGAATGAACCGTGTGTACTGAAATGTGTAGCAGAGCCATCATTTAGAACTGCTAAATTAGAAGCGAGGATGAAGTCCTCGATTATTCGCCCTCTTGGATTAGGTTCCTCAGAACCCCACAGCTGGCTCCAGCTATTGAGATCACCAAGAATAAGCATATGAGAATTAACATTATTTAAAATGTTGAATAAATCCGATGTTACAAATGTTTGGGACGGAGGAATATAAACGGAAACGACAGTTAATTTCCTTTTTAAGTTAAGCTCTACAGCGATTATAGATATATTAGAGGCGATATTAATTAATCTGTGCGGTAAAGAGCTTTTGATTAAAAGCCCAGTACCTTGCTTAGCTGTATGATTGTAAGTGAAATTATGAAAATATCCAGTAAAATTTTTGGGTACGATTGGGTTATCGTTATATTTGCAGTGGGTTTCTTGGAGGCAAATAATTGTTGGTAGATGCTCTTTTATAAGCATTTCTAAGTCGATATAATTTTTGCGATAACCACGAATATTCCACTGAAGAATATTGTACATCCTTAGATATAATCAATAGCAATAACAGCTCTTAGTTACAGTATAGTGTCTTT
>NW_016207670.1:0-2051 GCF_001687245.7 Rhagoletis zephyria
ATCAAAATTATTATTTTCTAATTATATTTGTAAAGCTACATACATATATGTATTTCAATATAGCATTCCTCTGCATTGTAGAGAGCACGCCAAAACGCTTTACGTCTTTTTCTTCATTTTGCTGATGCCAAACTTCAAAAAACTTTTATCTAAAGTCTAAAAGTATGTTCAGACAGGCCCTTAACTGAGCAATTAGCCACGCTTTCTCGATTAAGGCGCTAATTTACCATACAAAATTAGCTCGATTAGTGGCTAATAGAGTGCTAATTTAATGAATTTTTTCATACAACACTGCTGGGTATGTTTAATTTTGATTATGCGGGATATTTATTGAACAAATAGCATTCAGATGTTTGTTTCTGGTCTTCTTTTACAGCTGATATTCCATCAGAGATGGAAAATTTAATTTTTAAATTGTACTCAATCTGCGGAAAAACTTTACCTAAAACTAGATAAATATACCTAAAAACTAAATGTGTATTTCCATATGTACATAAATATTAAAGAAAATAAGAGGCCAACTTTTCCCTTCGATACCATATCAACTTCTGGACTCACACTAAATAAATTTGGCTATAAAAAGAACATATTCGAGCAGTTGAATTACTTTCCTCCGAGCTCATCGAACTGACGTTTAAAAAAAAAATAGTATCTTCTTAAATGCTGTGAACCGAATATATTTTCAAACTAAATACAGGTACGATTGTATCGAACAGTGAACACCAAAAAGCGGTAGCTCAATTAAAAGGTTGATTGGCTTAATTAAATTTCTGGCTGAACTTAATATAAGAGAAGTGGCAAATAAACTGAGATAAAAATTTTATCGGATAACCGCGGATAACGAGTCTGCGGGTCTAAGATTTTATAAAATTGAAAAATAGCTAAAACTAAATTTAATCTAACATCGTTTTACGATAACCTAAAATACTCAGTCCTAGTTTATTCAAATCAAATGACAATTCATTAATAATAATACCGCCATGATACAAATATTTAAAGGTAAAACCGCTCGATCAATTCGTCCGCCATTGGGTTTTTTTTGACGTTTGCTAGCATTTTGAGTTTACTCTCTCGAAATAATTCAAATGTTAAATAAATTCAAAACAAACAAATGAAAATTTATTTATTCAAATGTGTGAAGAACTTAAAGTTTGATAGAAGGAAAATGAGATGCTGCTTTAGCGGCAGCGCTAATACCGTTGGTAACATTTATGTATTTACATATGTACATACATACATACATATGTACATATCTATGAATGTACATTCAAATTTTAATGTTTCGACAGAAATATATTTCTTTGGTTTGAGTGAAAATAAAAACACACAAATGAAATGACGTCGAGAGAAATTTTCAAAAATGCTAGCAAACGTCAAAATTCCCAATGCTGGCTCTCAGCGATTGTACCTTACAAATATTTTTATCATGATTACCGCGCTTCGTACTCTTCCAAATCATATCTACTCTCGCCATACACTTTAATTCAAAATTTCCTAGTTGTTATTATTTTATCTTTCTAAAAATAATTTTAGACGTTGTTAAAATTGATCGAAATAAAATAATTTAATTACTATTTTTAATGTAGAACATGGAAATAATACACTGTGCGCATGAATATTGTCATTTTTTACCTAAAACAAAATATTTACAAAAGAATATCGATACGCTTATGCAATTGAACACAGGAAATGAATGAATCTGAAGCCAAACGGTTAAGTGAACATTCGTGCGAGCAGAAAATAGAAAAATAACACAAATATTTGCAGTAAAATCCTTCCGAGCGTATTTATAGCACTTACGCTAGCTTTTTAAGTGTAGATACATATCTACATACATATGTATGTAGTAACATTCATATTTATGGGTATTTCGGTGTGTATTGAACGAATAACTTTTCAAAGAGCAGCACTTTGCAAGCGAAGTGACCCACCACCCACCCCGAATGGCTGTAAATATTTTCATTTTACTTATTTGCTCTGGACACCTACATATGTCAATTTTAGCATAATAGCCCGAACACAATGAAAACGACGAGCTACAAACCACAGCT
>NW_016207672.1:0-2050 GCF_001687245.7 Rhagoletis zephyria
CAAGTTCCAGTACTCTACCATGAACATTTCCAGAGATATTAGGTATGAAAAATTCGGGTTTTATGTGAGGTTCCACGCGCCGTCTGAATCAGGTGTCGGAAATTTAAAAAAAATCGGTTCGGCCGTTCTCGAGCTTTGCGAACACAAAAAAACTACTTTCAAAATATATATTGTTATAGGTTGGTATGAATCAAAATGGTTTTGAATATGTATCACAATATGAGTGCTAGACGAAAGAGGCTTAAAAAGGCTGCCAACTAGTTAAAAGGTTAAATTCATATTATTCAATAATTTAAATGAATTATTACAATATGGTTATCAATCAAAATGATTTTAAAAGGGCTTAACTTAAAAACTAAATGTAAATGGTTTCCATCTGTTTAATATCTCAATTGAGTTGGAAAAGTATGACAAGTGAGAAGTTTAAGAAAGCTTTAGTTTGAAAATGTTTTGAAGATGGTTAAACAAGTTTTAAACCTCCTGTTTTTGAATTGAGTTTTCTTGAAATAAATTTTACTCAATGAAGAACGCAAAAATTTCATAGACTCAGCGAAGCGGGTGAGGGCGATCTAATACAGTAATAAAGGCCTGTATGCAGCTCTCAAGAAAAGTAAAAACTCCATATAAAATGACGTACAAGAAATGGCAAAGAAATTTTCTTGAATCAAATTTCCTTAAGGCAGTACGCAGTGCTTAAGAAATTTACTACGCTTTCTACTACGGTTTTCTAAAGTTTTTTGTGAAAAAGAGCACAAGGCAACCCAGGTTAGCAACAGAAATATATGCCCGTTCCATTATTTCTTGAGAAAACAGTGAGGCAACAGGCTGTGAGGTATCAAAAATGTCAAAATCCCTTGGACACACACGCGAAATAATGGCAATTTTTTCTTGACCGTTTTCTTGAGAGCTGCATACAGGGCTTAAACCTTTTCGCAGTTTTTCGCCATTTGGTCCCCGAGGAGTACTTTTGGGTTGTGTGCGGCGTTTTCGTTTTGCGCGCACGGCAACACTTAATAATAGATTGGCGCTTACACAGATGTTAGTGTTTGGCCGAGCTTCTCCTCCGATTTGTGGCGTGCGCCTTGATGTTGTCACACAAAGCGGAGGACCTACAGTTTTACGCCGACTCCGAACGGCGATTGTATTTTTATGAGAAGCTGTTTTTCATGGCAGAAATACACTCGGAGGTTTACCATTGCCTGCCGAGGGACGACCGCTGTTAAGAAAAAACCTTTTTCTATATTTTGGGATGTTGCTTTGACCAGGGCTTGAACCCAGGCGTTGCGGAGTGGAAGCGCGCACTGCTTACCACTACACCACAGCGGCCGACCACGGCAACACTTACTGTGGGGAATTTCGCCTCATGATTTGAAATGTTCTTTTCGAGGATAAAATACACATAATTATGTGTTATTTGTGAACAAAATGTAGGTTAAGTATAATATTCATCTTTAATATATGCTGATATTCATGCTCAATGAAGAATAATATCAATAGTTAAGTACATAATTAACGCTGGCGTTTTATAAACTGGAAAACTCAAATTGTAATTATAGCACGGAATGAAGTTTTGTTAAATGTAAGTTAAAAAAAAAAAAAAGTTGATTATAAGATTATATTTATACGAAAAACGTAAATTTTGTTAATTTATCAAGCAAATTCTAAATTTCCGAATATATTTAAGTCTTTATTATAAAAAAACAAGGTTTGTATAGTTATACAGATCCCAATGCCTGCCAGCGAATCCGCCCAGACAGTTCATTAAGCACACCCAAGTTTGAGTGATCTAAAAGTTATAAGCGTTTTCAGCATTTAACAGTTCATTATCATGTACGGTCAAATAACGTAGATAACAAGAAGGGACAACTCGTTATAATTGTATCGAAAGTGAGTAACAGGGGCGTGCCTTCTCTTTTCATCCAATTAAAAAACTTACTAGAGCNATTTTGTTAATTTATCAAGCAAATTCTAAATTTCCGAATATATTTAAGTCTTTATTATAAAAAAACAAGGTTTGTATAGTTATACAGATCCCAATGCCTGCCAGCGA
>NW_016207673.1:0-2050 GCF_001687245.7 Rhagoletis zephyria
ACCGCGGCAGCTCATAAAAATGACATGCCTATAAACTACACCATTTCCACTTGGATTCTGGAATAGTCAATTGAATTTCAGAAAGCGTAAATTGGATTTTAGAATAGTCAATTAGAGGCATATTCAACAGGTATCAGCAGTAGAGCAGCTGACTTTACTTTTGTCGAGAATATCGTCTTTAAACTGTCATTTATACTTTGTATATTACTGTAAAATTTCAAACTTTGTTTACATATATGGATTCCAAAACCAACAATAAAATACACATAGCTTGCTGTTTTTTCTCGTTTACTTTTACCTGTCCGTGCTGAAATTGCTGATTGTATGAGGTATTGTTCAACGTGAGAAACTCTAAATAAGAAGGCTACCATGAGAATGTTGTAAAAGTAAAGAATTTTTCAAAGATGGAAAGTAAGTGGAACCCTTCAAAGGTATGCTTTGCAATTCAGCTCATTCCGCATGTTATTCACTGCACTGTGCTTGGCCGAAATCCGAGTCAGAAAATAATCCGCTGAATATCACTCGTGCTTCAAAAGTAATCTAATATTTCCATTATCTTTCCCTGCCTTGGAATATTTGTAACAGAAACCTGGCGGGGTAAAAGTCCCGAGCCCAAAGTTATGGAAAATATTCTACATATATGTGATGCTACAACTGAATTATGTGCTGCTTCACAAAAGATCGAATTTATGCAAAATAAAGATACTGTTTCAGGGCTAATAAAAATAGGAAAATTGAAAAAGGTTTTAAAATCCTATAGCTTTTATGAAAAAAAATTGCCAAACTTATTTTTTAACCCGTATTCGGCTATCATAAATATGGTCACCGTGACTATACCCTTGCAAGAATTTCGTAGTCGACTACTTATTACGGATAACTTTTAATTGGTTTTAAAATCATGCAGGGATTCTTTCACAATTTTCACGTTCGACAAAAAACCTTGTTTTCACAAACAAAAAATAGATAATAATAATAATCTTTAGAGCAGAGGAGGGCAGCTTCAGCAGAGCATTTTTGTAGTATGCATGCAATTGATGTCACTGTGTACGTGCGAACAGGTCGTGCGGTCCCAGCTAAAAATGGTGTAAGCAGTTGTAAGAAATAAGTAATACGCTAGCGTAAAATTGCGTTTTAGTTTTTCACTCTGACTTCAGTAATACAAAATTGATATAAAAAATTCACAGAAATGTCCTTACAGAAAAAGTATGGGTATCAAATTAAAGATGATATCCTGTCGAATTTAAACCGATTTTTAGTGCAGAGGGACTTTTAAGTATTCAAAATGTATTTTTAAAATTTTATCCTTGAAAATTCGCAATATTTGTGTTTGAAAAAATTATATGTTAAGGTCTTATATAAACTCGATAACATCCTCGAATTTCGTCCTTCTAACTTTATCAGCTTCAAAAATTATCTATTCAGCCTAGTGAATCCAAAAAAATTTTTTTTTTTTATTCTAAAGAAATTTTCTCCTACATTTGGTACCCATGTTTTTATTCTACATAGCATTAAATTTTATAAATATTTTTTGGAATTAATTATATCTTTCGATAGTGCCATCGATAGTTTTCCAGCTGTACTAGCCACCAGTTTGCGCTGACAAATTGGCGACTTGCGAAGCCTTAAGGGGAGAAAGATCGAATGCAGATTAACTGCAAACGAACCAGCTTCTGAGAACTTCATATCGTCACTGTAATTCACAAAGCCCCAACAAATTCTTAATCTTACAGGAGAAGCAAAAAACATTATAAAAAAGGTGTCAAAAACAGGTAGGACTTAAAAAAAAATAGCATGTAACTCCGTTGTTTTCGGTACTAAACCCTTAAAATTTTGAGGGAAAGTGTATTTTAATATATGCTACCAAAATCTTTGAAAAACGCAATTTCGAAAAAGGTGTTGGTTAGGGCTTGTATGAATTAAGGCAACGATATATAAAAACTAATAGTTACATATCATTTACTTTTGGTCGAAAGCCATATACCCTTCTACTTAGTTCAGTCTCCAAGTAAATTAGGAGCGGAAAAGTCAAAAGCAACAACTTCCGCGCCGC
>NW_016207675.1:0-2050 GCF_001687245.7 Rhagoletis zephyria
GATGTGTTGAGCTACCCTTCAGAAAAGCGACAACCGGAAATTGAACATCCGTCTGTGCTTGGCGGTCAGTTGGATTTTTTGCTCAGCATTGACTCCTGCTCGACGACTAAACTTTTTCTTTGCATAAATCATATTTTATTTCTATCTTTACTTTTATATTTTGTTTACTTTAACAACTTTGTTATTCGCGTTTGTCACGCCAAGACTTCGAACACATCTCGCCTCTGTCATAAGTGTTATCAACAGTGATTACATGAATGTTTAGAGTAAGGGAAAGGTCATCTAAGTAATATACACTTAAAGAACTAACAGGGCATCCATGCCAAATTGACCAATGATTGGAATCTATCACTTTGAATTTGGATGAATTTTTGCCCGATATTTTCTTTTGTCATAGAACGAAGTTCGGTCAAAGAAAAGAAAAGAAAAACTTTTAAGTTCAAAGTTTCACAGTTTCTCGTTTTGACTTTTTGACTTTCTCAAAAATTATTATAGTTCAAAAATGGTTTTGGTCCCGTTTAGAAGATTTTTACTTTGCTACAATAATGGTTTTAGTCTCGGTTTACAAATAATATTTGATAAAACTACATACAGGGAATTTTTCGAAGAAATCGAATTGAAAAAATTCAAATTTCGATGAAAAATTGTTGGAATTTCTTGCATTCTTCCGGGTTATGTATGAAATTAAAAGAATTTATTCTTGAGTTTTTTTCTATTGAATGAACTATGGTTTTATAAAGAGTAAAAAAAGGATGGAAAATAAAAATAAATAAAACGCATAATTTTGAAGCTAACTGTATTTAAAAAAAAATGTAAAGAAATTCGAAAAATAAAATAAAAAATCTACAGACTATTGAAATTAAAAATAACGTAAAAGCAAAAAATATATAAATTTTTAGCTAAAGTTTTTTTTCTACAATACCTCTCACTGATCTTGAAAGATACTGAAGCTTCTGAAAGATATTATTTTTTTTTGTAATTAAAAAGGTCGTAAAAGCAGCAACTTGTATACATTTTTGGCTAATTTAGAAACTTTCACGATGGTGTTTTCTGAAAGATATGCACGAATTTTTTGAACGTTGGAAAAAATGTATTGCACAATCTAAGTTGAAAATAAATTTAAATTAATTAAAAATTTGTTTACATAACTATTTTTATAGTATGAAGCATAAATTTAAAATTCAAAAATTCATATCTTTGAAAAATCCTTCTTGCAAATTTCAGGACCTTTTAAGATCACTACGAGGTAGATTTCGCATACAAAAATGTTAGCCAAACAATTTTGTATGTTTTTGCTTTTACGATTTTTTTTATTTCGAAATTAAAATGATCGTAAAAGCAAACACTTATAAACATTTTTGTCCAATCTTTTTTTATAAAATTCCTGTCACTGATCTAAAAGGATCATGGGATACGAATTAAAATAAAAATTGGTTAATCTAACTTTATTCCCAATTCATCTTTAAAAAACACTTTCTTGAAAGTTTCAGGAACTTTTAAGAGATATTACGTAGAAAAGTTTAAAATTTTAATAGGTTTTTTTGCAATTTTTTTTTATTTCTAAATTCTATAATTTAATTTTCGAATTAATATTTTTTCCCCCTAAATATCACCTTCAAAACCAGATTGTAACGATTTTTGTAGCTGTTTTAGTTTTTGAGATATTCAAGAAATTATCTTACGAAATCCCTGAAATTGTAAAGTTTTACAATTTTGCAAAACTTTCAAAGGAAATTGAAATTTCTTTTCTTTGACAGAAAAATTCTGATCAAAATTCATTCAAATCACAAAGGATCGATTCCAACCATAAGTTGATTTGACATAACCGTGGAGGGAGTCTTTGAAGAAACCGGGCGAAATTGTAGTTTTTAGAGGATCTACTTTTCTCCCAGAAACGGTTGCGGACTCTGTAAAACTGATAACCTCAAAAAAACGAATCTATGTGACTTTATCCACGCATTCTAGTCTCTACATACTAATTTATAGGAAATGAGAAATACGGCAAAATATTATCTGCGAAACAAGAATTATAATATTCTCATTAGAAAAG
>NW_016207676.1:0-2050 GCF_001687245.7 Rhagoletis zephyria
TTTTATAGTGTTCTGGAGCATAAAAGGAATCAATCTAGACGTGGCAGGCGTATGTGCTCTCATTATAAGATAGTTAAAAAACAACTTCTTTAAAAGGTTACGATGCGTGCACAAAAGTGAAAATCCTTATTTTTATCAGCACATCGTCTGCAATTGGAAAATTTTGCCAAATAAAAAGTTTTTTTTTAAGTTACAGAGTGAAAAAGAAATAAGAAAAATTACAAAAAAAAATACATATATGTATATGTATAATACCCCAAGGCATTTTTTGTCCATGTCATCAAATCTGCACTGTTCGTTCGATTTTCGAAAATGAGGTGTCAAATGAAAGAGCTTGGGATGTAGATGCTAGAACTTACCGTTGATTTTTGGCAATTTATGTTCGGAATTTTTTTTATATGATGCGGAGCACCGTCAATTAAGAAAAAAATTAATAACAAAATTTTGTCTAAAGATGCTGATTAAGAAGTTAGAAATTTTGGTCAAACTCTGCACATTGTTCGGCCCCTATTATGGTTCAAAACTCAACCAACTTAGTTGGGTTGTGTCTGAGACAACTCAACTTGTAGAGAACTTAATTATTTATTGCTATTGCCGTTCACAACTGTTTTCAGTTGACTGTAGCCATTAAAAAAGTCGGCAATTCGATACGACTTTTGTTATTTTAATAAGATTACGTTATTTTAGTTATATTGAAATAATTAAAAGCAAAAAAAAAATGAAATCAGTTACGAATTATGTTTTACCCATGGGCCCGAGCATGCCGGTGCAAGACAACTGACAGACAACTNCTATCTTCAAAGTTGTGAATCATAATAGGGGTCTTCATAATTTTTGCACAAAGTCTGAAATTTTGGTTTATACCGTGTTTGTTAAGTAATCAGCTACACTTTCATAACAAAATAGTAAAAAAATAAAAATAAACTTACTGAAATGTCGCGTCCTAGTTTTTATTTGGTTCACTGTATGTGTATCTCGGTAACCGATTTATCAATTTGTATCAAACTCAGTACAAAAGCTATATTTTGAAAATTTTCGAAATAATTTTAGCCCACTTTCGATTTCCGAAAAAACGCGTAAGAAACGTTAAAAACGTATGGTGCGTTGCTTTAAAATGTTACACCACGTTGGATGGTGTATTCTAGCAGCTAAAAGAACGTATACTAAAAATTTCAGACAAGTGTTCCCGATTTAAAAAAAAATTATTTTTTCTACAAAAAAATTCGAAGTTTGTGAGAATTACATACACACATACATATATATACATACATATAAGTAAGTTTGATTTTCACAGAAATTTGGTTGATGTTATTTAAAATCACAATGTCTTTAACGATTATCGATTCACAGCAACAAAGTCATAACCAGATACACAGCAACAACGTCTTCACCAGATTCACTTACATTTTTCCTTTTTGCTGTAAAATTGAAGATTTATGAAAACTAAAATATAATTGTTATTCCAAATAACCGATGCCAGATCGGAGATTTGATTTATTAGGCATCTTTTTAGTAGCTTTTTGAAAAAAGTTACTTTGCCATACTTATTTACTACTTAACAAGAATTTTAGCAAAATACTGCTGATTTCGGTTCATTAAATCATTTATTTCAAAAGAATTTTTACATATTATTTTTATAAATTTCTGGAAACAGATTGAAACCTGTGCTTGAAATGGTTTCGGTTTCGTTCCTTTTCAGGTCACGATAACGGTTAAGGTTTCGGTTTCATTACTTGAGTTAAAAATATGAATGAAAAGTTGCGATTTATTCATTTTGTAAAACGAGACTGATCTACGATGCTTATAGCAATTTCATTGACACACCAACGTGGAGAGGAAGAGGCGATTTTTTTCGATGACCTTCGATTTCGCTAAAATTTTGCACATAGCCAAATTTTATACTACAGTTGCATGAAATGACCTTAAAAAATTTTAAATTTATTTATTAAAATTTATGGGCGTGTAAATATTGATTAAATTGTCAAGTTGGGAAAAAAATGCGACGCTTATACTTCAGTTGCAATAGACATTACCCACAATGGTTCACACC
>NW_016207677.1:0-2050 GCF_001687245.7 Rhagoletis zephyria
TCAACTTTTTTAATTGACCTACTAATTGACCCACCCTAATGTATATATACATGAATGTTCTGCTTCTGGGAGAGAACAGCAAATTTTAGTTTGTATAGGGTTAATATACTTGGAAAAGACAGAAAATGCTTCGCGGTGTTTTGTTACCGATGATGTCGATGTCATCGGCATACGCCAGCAATTGCACGCACTTAAAAAATATTTTTCCTGAGATTAAAGTAAGTCGCCCTGTCTTAGGACCCGTTTTCCAGCAAACGGCTCGAAGAAGTCATTCCCAATTCTAACGGAGCTGGAGGTTTTGCTTAACGTTATTTTACACAGCCGTGTCAGTTTCGCGGGAATACCAAATGGAGACATCGCGGCGTATTGACAACTGATTTTCGTGTAGTCGAAAGAGGTTTTGAAATCGACAAATAGGTGGTGTGTGTCAATCCCATTCTCGCAGGCCTTTTGCAAGTTTTGGCGTTTTGTTAATACCAGATCTATGTTGGATTCGCCAGATCTTAAGCCCCACTGAAAAGGCGCAATCAGTTAGTTGACGGTGACCGAAGTCTTTCACAAAAAAACACTCGATTGGTTAGTTAGCGCGTATGGCACACTAACTTTCCAGTCGTCGGGCATGCACCTTACCAGCTCCTCGCCACCTTACTTGAATAGCTCGGCTGGCAGGCCGTTAGCTCCAGCAACTTTGTTTTTTCTCATCCACATAATCGCTAATCATACCTCTTCATAGTCAGGCGCTGGGACATCGGCTCCATCGTCATTGACTGGGGGTTTGGGTTCGTCTTCTTCACTACTTTCAGTGCTGCTGGCATTCAATGGGGTCGAAAAGTGTTCCCTCCATAATTTAAGTACGTTCAGGACATCTGTCTATAGGTCGTCCTGCTTGTTCTTTCGGAAGTTAGCCCTGGTTTGGAAACGTTACGTAAGTCGCCTAACTCTCTAGTAACATTTTCGGGTATTTTGCCTGTCGGCCAGCATTTCAGGCTCCTCGCACTCACGTATTGCGGAGTGTCTCTTCTTTTTGCGGCAAATATGTACATATCGCTCCCCTCTTCAGTTGCGCACAGTTGGGCGCACATTTTTTGCTGCACAGAGGCGGGTGCGTATCTTGGCTGCAACAAGAAAGTGGTCCGAGTCGTTGTTTGACCCTCGGAGTGTACGTATGTCTAAAACACTGGAAGCCGATTTGGTTTCTTGTGTTTCGATCTCAAATCAGCCGTCCAGTTCGATGGAGATTTTTATGCTGGAACCTAATACTTACTACATATTACTATGCTTCAAGCCCCGACGAAGTCGATCAGCCTCGGTCCGACAGTGGCGCCAAAGAGCCGTTCCTTGCTCAGCTTGGCATTGAAATCGCCGATAATAACAGCCAAGTACGAGTTTTATATCGTGTCAGAAGCAGCGCTCATATGTACGTTTTAAGCGGTTATAGAAGAGGTCCTTGGACGCCTCGTCCGTCGGGGCATGTCCACAGATGAGTGAGATATTGAAGAATCTAGCTTTAATGGTGACTGTGGCTTTATCCACCGTGGTGAATGCCAGTCGTCGGCGACGGAGTCTCCACGCTTATCTTTCCTTGCCCCTTGGATGGCGGAGATGATACCAGCCTTAGTCGTCCCGAGGACATCAACCGTCAGCCGTGCAGAGGTAGAAGCATTAATTGCAATATTGCGGCTTTCTCCATTTGATCTCATTGCACGAGAGGTGGCCGTTATTTTCTTTCGGTTGGAGGACATGGTTGACAAAGAATGCAGGAAGAACAATTCGTGTTGTGAAACCACCAGTACTAAGAGGCTTTCATATAAAAGAAAACGCACATCGCGGCTAATAAGTTGTAAGAATTTTATCCTAAGTTGTCAATAAACTAAATTCAAACCTGGATAATCCACTGTCGCCAGTATCACACTACGTGCTACACACGAATGAATGTCTTTTATAAAGCAACACTCACTACAGCCATATTGTCCTATTTCAATTTGCAACATTTGCTATGTGAAATACAAAGAAATGCGATCTATGAAAGTAAGAAGAATCATAACTTTTT
>NW_016207678.1:0-2050 GCF_001687245.7 Rhagoletis zephyria
TCCGCTGCAGCTTTAGAAGAACGCCTGAATGCAAATCCGAACCACAGCGTACCAAAGCAATGCGGTGCTTTTTAGTGTAATTTTTATTAAAAGTCACAACCGATTACAAGGCCCAACGCAGGCAGGCATATGTTTTGTTCCAACCTTGGCGATAATCGCCCGCAAGCCTTGCATGTATGTACATATGTATGCTGAGTACGTAAAACCGGCTATGGCTAATGCTGTGAGCCTCATCGCTGCCAATCCTCTGTCTGTCTGAGTATGTAACTTTGCGCCAACAGTCGACATGTTACAGCAGTCAGCAGTCTCTGCAGACAACTAGTCACTCAGTCAGTCAGTCAGTCAATCGTCAACTAAACTAACAGTCATTCATTTCGGGCAAGAAAGAAGCCAAAAGGCATCGCCACAGCGACACCCAGGACTCATTTAAGAAGACAGGTGCAGATTCCTTGCGTTGTCGTATGTACGTTTGTATGTGGCATGTAACATTTACAGCCAGAAAAAAGGATATCAAGTAAAAAATTGTAAGACATACACTTGCAGGCATATGCTCCTAAATGCATACACACACGTAGGTATACATATCCTCATATAAGTATGTACATATGTGTGTATATTTGGATTTCTCAGTGCCGCTTACTCGCTCTCCCAGCTTGAGTAGCAGCCGGCTGCCGTTTACGTACATAGAAATCTATGCTGAGGACAATAAACGGAAATCAGTTTGAAATTGTGTCATAAAAGATTGACACTGCTGCAGATTGCTAGTGGCATAGAAACCTATGCACAAAGAAGTCACTGAATGTAGTTAGAATTACTAATTAAAAAATGTTTTTGCTGCAAAGTCCCTTAAGTATGGTAGTCAAATTCTTCAAACCTTAGGCTTGTAAAAGCCAGGCAGAGCAGGAGATGATTTCTAAGTTGATGAAGACACAAAGACAATGGACATAACAGGTATGCTTTTTCAAGATCAACTAAACCTCCGTTCAATTATTGCATGATCTTAAAAAGTCTGGGAAGTACTATGCAAAAACAAAAAATTTTCAAGAAATATCAACGAGAATCAACCTCACGCAAGTTAGGAACCTAATTTTTAGTTTTACATACAAAGCTTTTGGGTAGGGGCAAACGAAACCGACTCGGGTTGTTTTTTTCTAAAAACGCACATACCAGGAAATGTTTTCAAGTGGAAGACACCTTTCAGGGAGTAGAAGTCTGACGAACNATATTACCATATAAAATTGCTGTTGATAGAGAAAGAGAGAAGATACGGCAACATCACCGTCATGCGGTGGTGAGTTTTCGTTAACACGAGAAACACGTAAGCTTAGGTCGTGCTAGCTAATACGGTCCACGATTTCACCTCGTTGCACTCTTAAACTTCTATTTTAGTCTAGCCGTGTAAGAATAACGCATTTTTAAGCCTACCATTTGGCTAGTGAAAACGGCTTCGACGTTCAGTATTTTTCGGATGACATTTTAACCCACATCATAGGTAGTCTCGATGACACTATCTCCAACCTCCTACAGAATCCTCTGGACATAATCGCCAATTAGTTTAGTAACAATGGGTTAACTGTAAATCCCAATAAAAGTAAAAGGGACAAAGTAGTAGAACCATTCTTTCAAGGAGAAAAATACACTTCCCCAAAGAGGTCAAATATCTACTAGTTATCGTTGATGACAAGCTCTCATGGCGTCCGCACCTAGATCAAACTATTCGAAAGTTCAGGGCCTTTATCTGGACCGGCCGGAACTGAGTCATCAAAACTAAACTGGTCTATTGGATGTATGATGCCATCTCCAAACCCATTCCCACTTGTGCTGCACCCGTCTGGTGGAAGAAAACACAATTGAAGTCCACGCTGGCCAAGCTCAGCAAGCTACAGCGACTGGGCTGCGTGGGCATTACTGGCGTGATGAGAACAACACCAACTGCGGCTATCGAGTTGCTTCTTGACCTCAAGAAAGAATCTCTACTGTTTACAGCAAGGCTCATCTGAAGGGACAGTGTAGAGGAAAAGAAGCTTATGCACCCTTCCCTCTTCAGGGT
>NW_016207679.1:0-2050 GCF_001687245.7 Rhagoletis zephyria
ATTTGCATTTGTGGTCGGACTTGGTTTACTTTGTTGCGTCTCTGTTTTTCATTTACGCATTTCACTTCAATTTTGCTGGAATTGCCTTGAAGTAGCGTTGAAGTGGTTTGTATTGTGCTATGCACTACAAAAATGTATCTGTTTCGTTTCACAGTCGAGTTCAGAAGAAATTTTTGCGAAAAAAATTATATAATAAGTGGAAAGGTAAAATTTTAAATTTAATTAAAGAAAAAAATAAATTCCTTGAAATCTTTCCGAGCTTGTGCAAAACTTTTGCGTGTGATTTATGTTTATTATACTGGAAAGTTTATTCGTAGAAAAGAATTTGTGTGAAATCATTCTTAGAAATGCAAGTATTTGGTTTTGTTTATGTTGGAGAATTATTAGCCAATTAGCCAATTATGTGCACAATAATATACATATATTATATCTACAATGTAGATTCTGTGTGCATTAGGGTGGTCCAAAGGAGTAAAGTCGGGAATTTAATGCTCTCACACCCTAAGATTGCATGTATCCCCGTTTTTTATTTTGAAATCGAAAAGTATTTGGAGGTCGCTCGAAGCGCTCAAAGTTTTCCATGTATTTTATATGAAAAAAAAACAATTTTTCGTACAAATGCCATAGAATTCTTCAAAATAATATTTTTCGATAGAAAAACCTGCTTCTCTTCAGGATACTTCCAATAATAAAAACCGATTGATCATTTACCCATATTTTAATAATAATGTGGGAACCCATTAAAAATCGCTAGTATTAAAAAATTGTAAAATAAACAATGGGGTATTATTATTGGAAGTCTCTTGAAAAAAAAAATTGTTTAAAGATCGAAAAATACCTTTTTGTTATAACAAAAAAATATGGGTATTCTTTTTTCCATTTAGAAAAATCCTACTAGTTGAGAGCTTAACATTTTATACAATTTTTTTTTTTTGTCCACCCTAATTTGCATGCATATGCATGTGATAAAATTTTTGGAAACACATTTCTATTCGATTTGGTATACTAATGATGAATTTTGGAATTTCGAATTTAAATTTCGAATATTTATTTTTTCGGATATATGTAGAATTTTGTTACAATTTAGAACTGAGAGTTATCAGGTATGTATTAAGAATTAAAAATAAGAAAAGGGAATTAAAAATTAACCGTTATGAACTAAGGACTAAGAACAAAAAATTAAGAAATAAAAATTAAGAATTTGAAATTTTAGGTTTATATTTTAAGNCTCATTTTTTCTTTCTGTATTGTGAATTTTGAATTTTAGTTTTTCAGTTTTTAATTTTCAAATTTAAGTTTTCGAAATTCGAATTTCGAAATTTTGTGCCTTGAGCTTATATATATTTTTTAATTTGGAATTTCACATTTGGAATTTGGAAATACGTATTTTTAATTCACCACCAATTTAATCATTGATTTTGGTATTTGAAATTTCGAACTACAGTTTAGAATTTGGAATTTGCAATTTCCAATTTTAAATCTTGGTTTTTGATTTTAGAAATCTTTAAGTTTTAATTTTATTTTTTAATTCTAAATTTTGAATTTTGAGCTGCGAAGTTTTGAAAATATTAATTTTTAGTTATGAATTCTGAATTTCTTACTTAGAATTCTGAAGCTCTAATATTTAATTTTAATACTTGAATTTTTTAAGTTAAATTTTCGATCTCAAAAATTTGAAATGTAAACTTTGAATTTTTGTGTTTTGAATTTATAATTTTAATTTTCCAAAAGAAATAAGAAACTCAAACACACAGCCGAGTGCTAAATTAGCATGCGAAAATTAATATGAAACCAATTATCAGCATGACGCCGGCGCACCCCAAAAGAGCGTTTACCAACAAACTGCAATCGCTCTACCCCACGCGTTATTCCTGTCTTTGCCAGAGCCTTGATTAATGGCGACACATAACCGCAACAATAGCGTAAACGCACAGAAATGTGTATCGCAACAAATTCACACGTACGCACACGCACACGCACACACAAATCCAGTAAAGGACGCGCCGATGAGATTGACATGAGTAGTAAACAAAAACAAGTGGCAGCTAGC
>NW_016207680.1:0-2050 GCF_001687245.7 Rhagoletis zephyria
ATATATCTAAGTGAAGTTCGTGCCTTAAGTCTTTTGTTTACTGGTCGTCAGTCAATGCAATGCATAGTTTCTAAAGTTTAAGGTTTTATATCTAAAGTATCAAAAACAAAAAACGTTCTTTGTCATTGTTATTGTGGCTTATTAAAATTTTTTTCTTTATATTTTTTGAGCCACAATTATGTTTATTAGGAAAAATGGAAACGGCCACAAAGTCTAAGCGGTAGAAGTTACAAAGCTCAAATAATATTAAAACAAAAATACGTTCTTTTTGCAGTTTGCGGTTTTATCGTATACTTTTCTTTTTTAGAGCTTACTGTTCAAAAAGCAAAGTGCGGTTTTGTTACGAAAAATGGACCACCTTATATCTCAGCTGTTGTACGAGGATAAAGATATTTTTTCTGTCAACTACGAAATACGATCTCGACTGTCAATACCAACTTAATTTAAAGGATTTTAAATATTGGAATTTTTTCATCCAAAATTTAATGGTGTTTTCGTTTCTATCAAAACAGTCGCCATTCTCTGCTCTATGAAGCTTCAGGCGGTATGGTTGCCATAGAGAACCAGAGGGTTGCTTGAAACGACAATATCATGAAGCGCATAAGCTGCACAAGGATAAGTAGGCCCATTTGTTTAGGAAAAAACTAAAACACAAAATAAAGCTGGACATTAAAAAAGCCCTCAGGGACCAAGGCTTTGTACCAATTGCCTTGGAGCAAAATTATTAAAATCAATTTGCTGATTTTTAAGGTCAATAGAAAAGTACTACGATTTGTCCAATAAAATGTATGATTTCAGTGGAACTATATGAACTATTTAAAAAAAAAAATACATAATTTTTTGTGTTGCTCAAATTTAGCACACTTGGCCTAATTTGTATTGAAATCGTATGATAACTTTTAGTTATACAAGTAAAACAAAAAACTTTAATAAATACAAAAAAAAGGGTCTCGCTTAGGACGACCGTGGGACCGAGTTGTTAAAGTTGTGTACTTTCATCCGGTAAAACTCAAGTTCCATTCCTGGTTCACGCAATATTAAAAAAAAGTTTCTAATAGCAGTCACCCCTTTACGGGCACTGGCAAACCTCCTTGTGTAATTTTGCCATAAAAAAACTTTTCATAAACGCCTTTTACCCTACGTAGTCGGCATAAAACTGTAAAATATAAACTGGAGGGGAAGCTTGGCCAAACACTTCACAAAACTGTGAGCGCCCAAAAAAATTGTTTATATATTTTTTCTTAGTTTAGAATAAACCATTGCCGATACGTTCAATGAACCTGCATAATAAAAAAATCAATCAGTTAGCACAATTAAATAAAAAAACGCTAGAAATGGTTTTATATGCCGCTCGTATCAACGGTAAATCTGTGCGTTACTGAAATGCTAATTTCAAATAAACTTGCTTCGGAATGTTAAATTTTTTTTTCATTTCTTTTTGTGATCTACCAATCATAGGTTTCGTTTCGTTTTTGCACTAGAACGCAGAAGCACGCTAAAGTTTTTCTATTATCTCGCGTCATTTAAGTGCCATCATTTCAAGCGATTCAAGCTGAAGCGATAAAAGNCTAAACCTTTTGATGTGATAGGCTTGGTGTGTTCGTGCTTGCTGCCTGCCCACTCGCTACTTACGCGTGTTCTAGTTGACACTTGCCACTTGCGGCATTATCAGCTACCACTTAAATGGGCAGCATGCAAGAACACCAAATGGTTTTGCTTTTGAATATTGCCATGGAAATAAGCAGGACTATGGTCGGTTAATGCGAACTTTTTGCTTGTTTTATATTCGCAGTTGAAAATGGCATTTATTTGTTGCACATTTGCTGGGATTAACTTATATTTCTATAAATAAATTGACGGCTACTTTTTATAAATAGAAGGGCAGATGGTATGTAGTCATCCCTAGGTATACAAACGATGACAGTCTGTCACTAGCAACTGCGAAAGAAAGACGGGCAGTTTTAGAAGTGCACAGGAAAGTATCTTAAATGAATAAAGCTAGAAAGAAAATAAAATATAATGAAGTGAAATTGAATATATCAAAAGGAGT
>NW_016207681.1:0-2050 GCF_001687245.7 Rhagoletis zephyria
AAGAAAGGCATCAAGCGTACGCATGTGCGTGAAGTTGCTGTTGAATAGTTAGTTAGAGAAGATTGTGGAACAGAGAAAATGCGAGCCAAAGAGGATGGTTTAAGAGTTTAAACTTTTCGATATTTATTTGGATATACATATGTATGTGTACGAAAATTAAGTATTTTTATACATAATTTATTCATTGAAATTAGTTTAGTGTTTTTAAAATGATTCCTATGGGATATGTATGAAATTAAAAATAAAATAAAATTCGGAAAAATATTAAAATTTTCTATNATCCTTCACAATAAAAATCATAATTTAACCATTAAAATGGAATTAAAAATTTTCCGATAAAATTGAACCGTTATTTAATGATATTTGTTTCTTCGTTCATACCGCAACACCGTTATTTTCAGATTTATTTTATTTTGGATTATATAGGACTTAAAAATAAAATGAAATTCTAAATTTAACGATTACACAGGCCAAAAAAAAAATAAAAAATAAAATTGTGATGCCTAAAACGTTAAAGTTATTTTTGATAGACTTACAGCTTTCATCAGCTGCAGATTTTGAGAAAAACGGGATCAAAGTGTCAAAAATCGCGTGTTTTGCAATGCATATTTGTAAAACTCTAGCAAAGAAATAACAAGGTGATAGAACCTTCCCCTTAGGCTTAAATTAAGGCTTGAACTTTCGACTATAATCCCTTATAGTCATTTATAAGTATATAGTTTCTTTTATCCCTTAAGAAATGATACAAGTTTCAGGATATGTAGAATAAATGAGGACACAGTGAAGCACATCCCATGTGGCTGGTTTTGCTAGACGTAGGCTTTCTACGGAGTCTAAAAACGGCTGCCAAATGAGCTAAGAGAACGGCGAGGTTTTTCAACCTTTGTCCTGGTTCCGGAGATTAGCTTTGTCATTTGGACGTAGATTTTCTGATAACGCTATGCACCCAAATGACTACTGCGTAGCCAGCCTAAAATAACTTGCCCAAAGTATGGCCACTTTGGTGACGGATGTCCAGGTAGAGCTTAAATTATGAAGGGAGTTGGGTCGGAGAGGGCGGGTTTCACTTTTGTGCCCTTCACACGAAGTCAGGGATGGTAAAAGCGGCCTCGTCAAAACTGGTTTCTTGCGTCACGGCTACTCTGGTTCTAACCGAGGTCTCTGGTGTAGTGAGTGTGGATGAAGGTAGCACTCCCTTATCTATGCTAATCCATTAGTTTCCTAATATTAAGAATGAAACACATTTAAATTTTAGTATGGATTTTGGTATAAAAAAACTTTATTTTTTCATAGGATCTTACAACAACGTTGCCACTAACTTAAAACTAATCAAACATAATTAGTTAACTGTAACAACTTAAATATAAATTACTTATTTATATTTACTTGTTATGGTTGTTGTGGCATAAATAATTTAATTTAAATTATACGAAATGTGTGGAGAAGGCCGATTTTGATAGCAGCGAAAACTGGAAGAATAACTCTCCAATGGATGGTAGTAGAGTAGCGCACTAAAACTAAATGAATTTAAATAAATTTTACACATTTGTTATGATTTGTGCAGTGACTTAAAAACTAACGACTGGAATACATATTTACAATTACGAGTACAAAAAGCAATGCGCGTGCAGATGAAGTGGCGGAGTGTGATGCTTTCAAAAAGTATGCATGACTGTACTTGCATCGAAGCCTAACATAAATTTATATCTGCAAATAAATGCTGCTTTGCGTGTATGAGAGGAAGCGTGCTTGCAGGTAATTCACATATCAAAATGGCTGTGTTGCTCAAGAAATTCTCCACTCATCTACGCGCCCGGAAACTTGAAGCCTTGGCCATGCGCTGCTGTTGCTGCTACGGGCTGTGTACCCACTGCAGGAGATGCCTTCACTTCAGTCGATTTCGCTGTCCGAAAATCAGCTGTGGCGACTGGTTTCAGCTGCGTTGCTTTCTCATCGCGTTTCCACACCAACTTATTGGCGCCCTCTCCCTGCGCATCCTTACGATCCCAGCCGTGCTCCGCATGTTCGTGATGATGCTCGTGATGATGAT
>NW_016207682.1:0-2050 GCF_001687245.7 Rhagoletis zephyria
AAATATTTTTCACGTAATTGAAACGTTTGCATACATATAAAACGTACCCCATGGTACAATTGTCACAAACGAAAAGCAAACGTTTCTCGTTAGGAAAAATGACAGTGAATCCTACAATTTGTTTCTGACTATGTACAAAACTGTACAAAACCACAAATGATATGATGATCGATGAGCAAATGGGAATTGTTTTGTACAGTTTGTTTTCGTACCCTGTTCATATCAACTTCTCATATAAGAAAAGTAACATGTAGGTATTCTAAATTTAATCTGCCGATATCAACGTTACCCAATATTAAAAAAAGAAAATTAATTTAAGAAAATTTGCATGTGAAGGTCAAAAAAGTCAATGAGACTAAAAATTTTTCCTAGAAGGTATTGAAGATTATATGTATGTACATAGGTCCGGTACACACAGCGCGTGTTTCGATAACCGCTATACGATATTGTGGCTTCGAAGAAATCAATCATCCACCGTATAGTCCAGACTTGGCCCCTAGTGATTTCTTTTTGTTCCCGAATTTGAAAAAGGATCTTCGTGGAAAAAAATTTTCTGATGATGAAGAGCTCAACGCGACAATAAATGTTCATTGTTCGGACAAAGAGGAATGATATTTTTTTGAGGGCATTGAAAATTTAATTTCAAGAAAGAATAAGTGTATTGAGGTTATAAAAATATACATATTGACTTTATTCGAGTATGTATGTACATAGATATGTGGTTGCTAGGCTGGTGTCAAAAGTTGAATGGCTTCTTAACGTTTATCTAGTTGATGACGGCGACTGCCTTGTTGGTGGCGATGCTTGGCAATACAACGAATAGTATAAACGCAATAAGGAAAATTATGGTTATACAATTAAGTATTTACTACATACGTATGGGCAGAGATGATGAGACTGTGACAAAAATATTTCGCCACAGATCGCCATAACCATACTTGATAAAAGCGTACGGCATTATACACGAAATGAATTAAAATTTAGCTAAATACGAGCATGTGGAATAAAATAAAGTTCACCTGCCTATACATACATATTCATTGTGACTTTTATGGCTAAATCCACTAACATTTGAAAACGCACATATTAAATTTTAGAACCAATACGAATGAACAGACTTGTCTTTCTGCATAATTTTTTTATTTTGTATTCTATTTAACAGTATTACGTATTTCTATTATAATTTTTTTTTGCCACAACCTCTCGCTTTTAATTTCTACGCATACCACAAGTAGCGGAAAATTTTCGCCACCTCAGATGAGCTCAAATGAATGTCCCATGTTGATGGTGTACAATGATACCTAGATGTGTGCCTGTGTGTACATTTATACAATGCATCCATACATCTATATATGCTATATATATATATTTAAAGATAGGTAGTACATATTTACATGTATGTAGACTTCGCGCCTGCACAACTCGGAACCTGATTTCGTTCCCACGCTGCGACGAAAATTAAATAATAGCATACAAAACAAGTTCGCAGTAGTCGACTGTTGCAGCAAAAAAAAAAGGATGCTAAAATAAGCAGCAACAAAACTATGCAACGAAGGAACTTCGATAATTGCTTACCATAGCCCAAGCTGGAGGACTTCAGCTTACAATTCTGCGAAGCGCATTTGCGTCAGTAGCCGCCATGGGCGTTCTTAGCTAATGTACCTTTCGTAGATGCAAGAATGCCCGTTTGGGTAATAGGTACAGTAAATACGAACGGGACGGTTTCCCAAGAAACAATAAATTCTAAATTAAATTCGATTTATGGATTTTAATGAAATGTATGAAACACTTATTCTAGCGCGAAAATTGTGTTTTTTAAATCAACGTTAACTCTTTGTTAATACCAAAATTTTTTATTATGGGTAAAAATGTTGCTAATTATCTGGTTTTTGGATGAGATTGAATGACCCATTGTTGACCGCTGTAGTAGAGTTTTAGAGACACATACTACCACTCAATGCAACCCAGGTAACAGTCAAAAAATTTCATCTAATAGGAGTCGTCTTTCTGCCATATATGCAAAGGCATCTGAAGAATGAAGATGAAGATG
>NW_016207683.1:0-2050 GCF_001687245.7 Rhagoletis zephyria
CAATGCTTATTGCGTGGTTCTTTTTGAACAAGAATCCTGTCATTAACGCTAATAGAAAACGGACGCGCCCTTTTATCATATATTAGTTTATTTCGAATTTTGTGTTTGTTTATTAATTGTACACAGCAATAATGCAGGAGCTGGAGTAGAACTTGCTTTTTAGCCGTTTATTTCTAAAAGAAGTACAAATAGTAAAGGGAAAAAATACATATTTCGACACTTACCCCAGTTTTCGCTCCCGCTTGCAACGCGTGGTCCAATATAATTTCAGCAAAATGGTTCCGTTTGGCGAAAAGTTACGATTTTATACTTCAAAATATAACGGAGCAAGCGGACAGCGAAGCAAAGCGAGATGAAAACAGGGTTGCACATAAATTACATGTATTCACATTAAACAAATTTCATATCTTGACATAGAACATACTAGGCAATAACATCGATTCATCATAAACGTTAAAACACTGAACTAATCATCCACATCCCCGCCCCCGTGAATCGAGCCAGATTCACCAACAGCTACGTCCAGTTTCGCCAGCTTGGATGCAGGACGCCTGACTATTCCGGTAGAGGTTAACACATCTGCCCGACGAACCTGCCCATCCTTACCGGGGAAGACTCTTTCTATCCGACCGCGCCGCCACTCTTTTCTAGGCTGCCTCATATCACAAATAAATACAAGATCTCCTTCCTCCAGTGGCGTTGTGGGCAAACACCACTTCACCCGACGTGCCAGCGTTGGTAGATATTCTTCCACGCATCTTTTCCAAAACCAATCTCGCATCTGCCTAGCTATGCGCCACTGTTTCCGTAGTGAACAAAACTTCTCGGGAGGATCGGTGCAACTTGGCGTTTGTGCTGTGTTCGCGCTACCCAACAGGAAATGGTTCGGCGTCAGGGGTTCTTCTTGATCTAGTGCCACAGGCAAATGAGTCAGCGGACGCGAATTTACTATATTTTCTGCCTCAACCAGCAAGCTGTTAAATGTATGTTCCTTTGGGCTTATCTCTTTCATCGTATGGTATCCGTTCCCAAACTCCTCCCTCAGAGGGATTCTCCGGGCAATTAAAAACCCACTCAACGCCTTTGTTTGACAATTCGCTTTGCAATGCGCAGCAGTCAAACACATCAGACACCCGCCTCAACTCACCAGCCACGCCAACGAAATTCTTGCCGTTATCCGACCGAATCCTCTTTGGCCGCGCATAAGGTGTCGCACGGTCTTCTGGCAACAGCCCCATCTTCGGCGTAACAGGTCGCGCCTTTCTTATCCTGCATACATTACAGCTACTGATGATACCGCGTAAACAGTTCCTTAAATTGGGAATCCAGTACTTCCGCCGTATTATGCTTATTGTGGCCTCTGTATTTTGGTGCATCATTCTACTATGTTCATGAGCTACTAGAAGCTTAGTGAATGCATGTAAGGGTGGTAAAATAATTGGGCGCTTCGTCTCATATGGCAGCCAGCCGATCGCGTCCAGACGACCACAGGCACGCAGAGTTCCTTCATCGTCAATGTACGGCGTGAGTGTGTACAAAGGGCTATCCTTTCGCACGGCGAGTCCCTTTCCCAGTCTGTTCATTTCAGTACCAAATTGTTCCCGCTGAACGTGTCGACACAGTAGGCGTTCAGCTGAGTCAATCTCCACAGCAGTTAATCCGTAATCTGTCGCAATAGTTGTCCTTCTTTTTTTTGGCTTGCAGTTTTTTATGAACCGGATTACCCAGGCGATTACTCTACAAACTGTGTTGAACGCTAAAAATCTGTCAAAGTTTATTAACGATTGTTTAGTTATTATAAGTGCGTATTTTGGGCGAAAGAAAGGTCAGAGGTTACGTTATCAGTTGGCCAAAACTGCTCGCTTGAATATAAAAATGCAGGTCCTGTAAACCAGCGGGAAGATGGACTTAACCTCACGTCTCTGTTTACTCTCGTCGCCTCGTCCGCAATATTATGCTTTGTTGGCACCCATGTCCAATCCGACGGCTTCGAAACATTGAGGATTTCGGCTATTCTATGTGCTTCACACGGCTTATAGCGGCAATGCTT
>NW_016207684.1:0-2050 GCF_001687245.7 Rhagoletis zephyria
CGACGCAGGGAATAGGGAGTGTCCTATTTCAGAAGGACGAAGAAGAAAAAGAAAGGCCCATAGCCTTCATGTCCCAGAAGCTGAACTCTGCACAACTCAATTATACCATTACGGAGCTGGAGTGCCTGGCGGCTTTTCGTGAGTGTCAAAAAGTTGCGCGCGTATATCGAAGGGCTTCCATTTACGGTAATTACGGACCACATGAGCCTCAAATGGTTTATGGGACAAAAGGATATGTCGGGACGATTGGCTAGATGGAGCCTAAAGTTGCAAGCCTTTGACTTCAAAGTGGAGCACCGTAAGGGGTCCCAGAATGTTGTCCCAGACGCATTAAGCCGTATGCATATGGAAGAGTTGAGCTAAAGAGTGAGGTCAAGTGAGCTCCACCTAACGTTGCCAGAGTTCTCCAGTGACTCCTATGAATCCCTTAAACGGCATGTGATCGAACACACAGAGCGGTTACCGGATCTGTGAGTGATGCATGGGTTGGTATTTAAAAGAGTTTGTCCCCGTAGAGCTGACGAAATGGAGGAATCAACGTGGAGATTGTGGGTGCCAGAAGGTTCGAGGCAGAATCTCGTGGAGAGGCTACACTGGCCATGGAGACACGACAAAAACCCTCGGACGGTTGCGAAACCACTTCTACTGGCCAGGCATGGCAGGTGACGTGAGAAGCTTCGTTGCAGAATGCGAGCTTTGTAAATGCGCCAAGGCTCCAAACATAGCTTCAAGACCCCTGATGAAAGATAGGTTTCCCTCCGAAAGAATTTCTATATAGACTTCTGCAGGCCATATCCACGTTCGCGATGAGGTAATACGCATGTGTTTGTTGTTCTGGACCATCTATCTCGATTCGTATTTTTCCGACCGATGAGGCAAGCGACAGCGCACGAAGTGGTAAAGTATCTCGAAAACGAAATATTTCACATATTCGTCGTTCCTGAGGCCGTACATTCTGATGATGGCAGACAATTCGTATCAGAATCATTTGAGAAGTTCTTCAAGGATATGGAGTTAAGCATATCAGGACTGCGCCATACGCGCCTCAGGCCAATGCTTCAGAGCGAGTCAATCGGTCGTTGCTGGCGATAATCCGAACCTAGCTGTCCGAGGGGGACCAACGAACTTGGGACGAACATGCGTCACAGGCAGCTTTCGCCTTCCGCAGTGCGATTCATGAGGCCCTAGGATTAGAACCATATAAAGCTGTATTTGGACAAGCAATGGTCCAGCATGGGAGCACATATGACCTTCTTCGAAGACTCGATGCTGTAAGAGAGACAGATTTAGAGGTGGTTTCTAGAAATGACCGCATTGGGCTTATGCGAAACAAACTAATTAAGGGGCTAGAGGACGCGTATATGAAAGGCCAAAGATCTTACAATACGAGGGCGCGCCCCGTAAAGTATCGTGTGGGACAGGTCGTCTATCGCAAGAATTTTAAGCTTAGCAATGCGGCGGATCAGTTCAACGAGAAGCTTGCAGCTAAGAGAAGGGGAATTCCCTCTATGAAATTAGGGACGTTTCAGGTCGTTCCTTTGGCGTCTATCACGCCAAGGACCTGCGAGTGTGAACGACTTAGCCTTTCTATTAACAAGGACCGGTTTTTCGAGCGTTTCTTCCTTGCAGGCTCGGCTAAAACGCTCGCCCTGTTACGGTCATGCAAGTTANGTTTCCGCTTTCTTTTCTTTGACGACAACGGAGCCATCGAGAGGTCAGGAATTTTATCTCTCTGCATCCACTTCAGGAATCGACATTTTTATTGGGAAACACGGTTGTAGAGCAGCTAGAACATTCAAAAAACATTTCAGTCTGTTTATTAGACGTGTATCTCGTGGGAAAGGTTTAAACGCAGACAGTTTCGGCAAGTGATAGGTAAGTGAAACTATGAGCGGGAATATGACCAGAAGGGGGATTTAACATGTGACAAATTTATCTAGGATAGGCGTCCACTTCTTCTACGAAGGCAGGGAAACGTGCGCGATAGGCACAAAGGTATTTTTCGATTTACTGGCGGGTTCCCCGTCCATCATTTGTGGGAGGCCAGCAG
>NW_016207685.1:0-2050 GCF_001687245.7 Rhagoletis zephyria
ATATTAGGAATATTCCTATGTACTTATGTTGACATGTATTTACACAAATCAATTCTGCAGAATAGCTGATAACGTATCAATGGAAAGCTATTAGAAAAAGTTGCAAATTTCTTTAATTGCAATTCTTGGTTGTTACATTCGAAAGTTATCTCAACAGATTTATTTAAATTATACATTTTATATATATATACATATATAGGTACACATAAACAAAAGCCTTAGGTTCTAATCGTAATCGTACGAGTATTTACATATACATATATGTAAGCAAAGGAGAAAGAGTCTATCAGTCATGTTTGCTATCAAAACTATTTTTCCTGTGAAATTCATGAGAACTCAAAGTTTTTTATTTATTTTTGTTTTTTCTCTAGCCATACATACATACATACCAGGGATGCCCGGTATTTCGGCATATTTTTTAAGTAATCCCGAGATCCCGGGATTCACATTGAGTGATAGCTTTTATAAATTCTATAAGTAAAAATTCAATATCTGAAAGCATTTAAATTTAAAATGAAATAAAACTAATTTAATAATTTATTTTTGCGCTATAGGCCGTATGTTAAATAAAACATTAAATGTTTTTCTGCTTTATTTACTTTTAATTTTATTTTGGTCGATATTTCGCCTTCAGTCTGACGGCATCTTCAGGCACTATTAGCTTTGTCCGGTCCTGTCGACCGAAGAACATTTAATGTGTTATTTAACATACGGCCTATAGCTTAAAAATAAATTATTAAACGAAATAAAACTATTTAAAATTTTCGATAAACTACAACAATTACAAGAACAATTTCTCTAAACATGTTTATTCTACTCAATAAAGTAATGGCGAATGGCGAATTTTTTGCCATTTTTTCGCAACTTACTAGAAATTTTGCGTAGTATTCTAATCTTGGCCGGGATCCCGGGTTTGGCATCCCTACTACATACATATATATGTACATACTTGCAATGCGCTATATGATCGCAACAAGTTTATCATATATATTTACACTCTCTTTTGAGCTGTTAGGTGTTTTTCATTGGCTGCATTTTGCAATATGTATTTTTATTACGTTGCACAATATTTTTCCAATTGCCGGTTTACCCAAAGTGAATTTAATTTTGTTCTTTCATAAAGTGTAATAATAATTTGGTGTTGCTACTGTGTTCATGTTTGCATAGCATTTTCTTACTACTTACTTGCTAAAACTCTGTAATACATACATACATACATAGGTATGTATGACTATACATCTAATCCACTTCTAACACGGTTAAAAAAAAAACATCTAAAAAATCGAATTTTCAAATACATTCCTCTATTCGTTTAAATTTTCAAAAAAAACCGTGTTAAATCAGAAAATCGTGTAAAATAGGAGCCATTTTGCATGCGAATCTCACAATTACTTAATTTCATAAAAAAAATTTGCGGGCGCTACATACTCATGAAATTTAATGTGGAAACATCTGTGTACGGTTTGGCAAAGCATTAAGCGTTTCGTTTTCATAAATAGAGCTGGAAATGGTCCTGCAATTGTACTGAACCAGTCCCGAAATGGTCCCGAATTTGTCCGGAATCAGTCCTGAAATAGTCGTGAATTAGTTCCGAAATAGTCTTGAACAGCCCTGAACTAATCCTAAAATGGTCCCAAAATATGACTGAACTAGTCTCAAATTGGGCCTGAACTTGGCCCAAAATTATCCCGAACTAATCCTAAAATGGCCCTAAGCTAAGACTGAACTAATCTCAAAATTGTTCAAATAAAAGGTGTCCAAATTATCCTTTCTTAAGGGATATTTAGGTGATAAAATGCTCTCCAAAATTATTCCTCGTGAAATTTTAATATATATCCCCAAACTATACATTTCGCTTCGGTATGAACTTTAATCTTGTCTTCCACTTTTTCTTTTCTAGCCTCACTGGGGAAACTAAACTTTTTAATCCCGCGCGGAATCTCCAACACGTCCCCTCATTTTACACCGGGTTTCCTAAATTTGATTACATCCGATTTTCTCCCATGTCCTGCACATTATCGGAAATAAATATAAAATAAAACCGTGTAAA
>NW_016207686.1:0-2050 GCF_001687245.7 Rhagoletis zephyria
TATTCTTAATTATGAAAATGTTTGGGTTTAACATTTAAACCGAATTGTTAAAATTCTAAACCCAACAAATCTGGNTTAAGATTGTTTTTTTTATTCTTAATTATGAAAATGTTTGGGTTTAACATTTAAACCGAATTGTTAAAATTCTAAACCCAACAAATCTGGTCTCTTTTTTATAAACTTGGAAGGTTTGTATTTGAAACTGAATTTAGTTTGGTCATATATGTAGTCCAAAAAGTTTAAAATTAAAACCGAAATTTTTAACCGTGTACATAAACACACACACCGTGCTATTCAGGCTGATGTTTAAATTACAAATACTGTACATTTTTTTAACAAAAAATAAAAATAAAGAATTTTCTAACAAAATAGTAGAACCAGATAGAAAAATAAAAATTAATTATAACCCACATGGACAAGATTTGTACATGCCTATGTAGAACCAGATAGAAAAATAAAAAAGAATTTTAAACCACATGGACAAGATTTGTACATGCCTATGTAGAACCAGATAGAAAAATAAAAAAGAATTTTAAACCACATGGACAAGATTTGTACATGCCTATGTAGAACCAGATAGAAAAATAAAAAAGAATTTTAAACCACATGGACAAGATTTGTACATGCCTATGTAGAACCAGATAGAAAAATAAAAAAGAATTTNGTAGAACCAGATAGAAAAATAAAAATGAATTGTAAACCACATGGACAAGATTTGTACATGCCTATGTGAGGCAACAACATTGTACACTAATACAAAAAAATCTTTATCTCGTGGATACTCGTTACGGACCATCAGAGAGAAATTATATAGACTAGAACAACTAAAGAATGCAGTAAATGCAACAAAAATAGAGGAAGATTTTGAAGCGGCAAACGCCCTTAAAGTAAATTTTTTTGAAAAATACAAATTAGCGAGACAGCTTTTAATAGGAATGGTTAACAATAGTCCAGAACCAGGTCCAAAATCTAACGCCCTATCTGTCAGTAATAACTCTAGACTCCTAATTGAAAATACTAATAACCAGGGAACGGATTTTTAGGACCTAAAAACCTATAAACTTTTTATGGCGAATATTTTGATATTTTTTCATATTTTGATATTTTTAGCCATTCAACTTTTTTTTCGTGCAACCCTGCGCTGAGTTGAACGCAAATGTTGAACGCAAAGTTGAACAATGCAAACACACTTTTATGTTATTAGCGGGGAACGGATTTTATGGAAATTGTCTTTTTTTCTGCTAAAGAGATAGAGTATATTCGATTAAGAATGTCCACGCTTTAGCTTTCCCTGATTCCATATATACACATTTGATGTTGCCTTTTTTAAGATATTTGCCTTTTTTTGCCTTTTCTACCTTTAAAAAAGTGATTATAGCATTTACAATTTTTTTTTAAGATTAAAAAATGTACACATGCCCATACGGCTTATAGAAGCGCAGGGACCTCTTGCCAAATTGGTATTGGAAAAATTCAAAGCCGTTTTCTCAGCTAACGTAGGCTTGGAAACAATAAGGGTGTGGATAAAATTGTAAAGGGCGAGGAAAACGCCCTTATTCCTGATAATATGAATGTTTCAAACGTTCCATATTTAAATTGGGCTCCACTTGTGTCAACTTACGTCGAGCGCACATTTAGTAAATTCAAGGCTTTTCTTCGCGAAAATCGAATGAAAATGCTGCCAGAAAACTTCAAAATGCATTTTGTGGTTCAATGTTACTACAACTATACAGATTAAAGTTTTATGAGTTAGAAACTCGAAAGGATAAAATAGTCAAGGATTCAAAGTACAAATTTTTCATATAATGAAACTAGTTCATACTTTTTCTCTTTTTACTTGTAATATAAACATTTCTAAAATTAATGCATTTTTTGATTGTTCTTCGTATTTTCTGTCTTTTTTAGTGCCTTATTTTGTTTTTTTTTGCAATACCTAGTGCCTTTTCGCTATTTTGTTTTGCCTTTTTTGCAATACCTAGTGCCTTTTCCTGCCTTTTTCGCTATTTTATTTTGCCTTTTCCAGCCTATTTCGTTATTTTATTTTGCCTTT
>NW_016207687.1:0-2050 GCF_001687245.7 Rhagoletis zephyria
TTAATTTATTGTTTAAAATAATTTTAAAATTCTAAGTAGGTGGCAACCCTATCTAAAATATTTTCGAAATTCAGCTTTCCTAGAGCTACCTCGCTTGATACCTATATTTCAAAATGCTGTTTAACTTGTTCATTTAATTGATTTTTAATTTCTTTCAGGTGGTAACCCTGTTAAATATTTCGTAAACAAGCCCATCTAAACGCCTCTCCTTTGATACCGATATTAAAATGTTTAACCGTCAAATAAATTTATTTCGAATTCCAAATAGATGGCAACCCTCTTCAAAAATTTTTTTGAAATAAATCGTTTTTGAACATTTTCAATTATTTTATTTAACTTAATAACTAAAAACTGATTGATTTCAACTTTTGAAAACAGTGGATGCAATCTTCAAAAAATACCATTATGTTCAACTAAGTTATATTATATCTGTGTGCTAAATTTCATTAAAGAATTAGTCTAGGAATTCTAGCGTAAAATACCAAAAAAACATACTTACACGCACACAAAATTAGCAGGATACTCTTAATAAGGAAAATTTAAATTTCTATATTTTAATTTTATTTAAGTAAAGATTGCGCATAATAAATTCCTCTCAACAAAACAGCAATTTGATCAAATAATTTTCCTTTCGTTTAGACACGAGTTTAGCTCAATAGCAAAGAGCTGATTCAACAATTTGCTAACTCCGCCTTCGTTCGTTTTTGTGTGCCAACAAAGCGTTGAAAAATTGTGCATATGCACCGTTGCACAACATTAAAATTTTCATTTATAACAATAAAATTTTGTTTGGCCGAAAGTGAAATAAATCAATTTTCAAACTTTGTCAGAATGAGTGCGCGGGTGAGCATAGTTTTGCCGGGCTATGGTATATGCTTATTACAACAAAAAGCAAAATGCGCTTGCAACATTTTAATGCAGTTGCAGTTGAAAATGAAAGCGTGCGAAGAAATGCAGTTAATGCAAATAAATTTGTACAAACTTAAAACTTAAATGGAGTTTTTGATAATAAAATATAAGCTCCTTTTATTGAGTTTCGGAAACTTTTAAGAACGAAATCTTAAATGGGATAAAGTAAAATCGCTAACTTCATATCTATATATTCCTGATTACTGTGTAAATATTTCAGAAGTCATAAACTCACTGCATAGAGAAAAACTTTCCGACCCTCCTTCCGCTAGACTAAGGCGTGGCGAGAATTTTAAGAACAACAAAGGTCCCATAGCCGCTGGAATACGCACTGATCTGTCCAAAGCCTGTGGCGAAGAGATGATCGAATTCACACATGGAGAAAGACTGCTATAGACTTTTGGGTAGTTTAAAGAAAGTTGGAACGGCAATAGTTGATACCTGCGCCGGGTAAATAAAATTCGGTTTACGCCCGAACTTATACTACTTTACTTGTTTAAATGTTGGTTTACACAGCAACAAGAAATATAAACATAAAAGTTTCAAACTTTGTACACAATTCAAAAAAATTCATAAAACTTAAAAAAAGAAATTTCTTTTAAAAGCTTTTCCATCACGTGAAGTGATTTTTTGAAAAAACTTTTTTTTTTAACGCATTTTATTTATAAAAACCCCGATTTTTGATGATTTTTCATATCGGTGCAGGAAAGGTCTTAGTTTATAACAGATTTTATAATTTCGATGGAAACATAATAACGCTTTGTTTTTTGTATGGAGAGTGATGAACCTCTACAGGTGCCCTGTCCTCTTACGGTACATCTATTTTTATGACATATGTGCATCAGGTTGTGGAAATAGTTTTTCGATAAGGTACGTTCCATGAATTATATATTTTTGGACAAATACGTAGAAAAATATATATGAAGTCAGCATTGATTTTGCTCATATATGATTTATGGACTGGCGGGACAAAACTTGTCGCATGTTGCACATGTGGTTCATTGGATAGGAAACCAGTTAATAAATATTAAAAGTCGATCCAAAAATTTCGGAGGGTGTTTCAACCCCTAAAACCCCCTCAAATCCGCCAACGATATGCACATCATTGTAAAGGTTGTACATATTCAAATTTTTATATAAA
>NW_016207688.1:0-2050 GCF_001687245.7 Rhagoletis zephyria
CTAGGATAACTGCGAAGGTACACTAGAAAATCTCCTGTGTCACTGTTGTACTTTCAGAACACCACGACTCAGCTGCCTTCTCTCTGATTCTTCTAATCATTTGGTCTGCCAAGTGACTAGCAAATTGCAAAAATTGCAAAAAATTATCAGTAGTGCCATACGACTGTGGTTTGCAAGTAGCCTCTGCGATATAATACAAAGAGGGCTAAAGGTATGGCGTTTTCGCTTCTACAAAAAATGTTACTTCTCATTGCCCTCTTCTTAGTATTTGTGTGAAGAGGCTTGGGTTTCGAGAACTACCTTAGCCACAGTGACACAGTCTCTCGCTAAACTGTAACGCCACTAGAGGTAGTTTTTGAACTCGAGTCACTGCACGTCACCATAGAACAAGCAGCCAAGCGTACTCTTTTGAGCTTTGCAAGAGAGGCTTATGGCAGAGGCAAGGTTCTATCATCTGGGAATATGGAGATGCCGGGATCCCAGCTCCCATAGCTCTTTAGCCCAGAGATTATATAAATAAGGTAATTGTTTTTGACAAGAAATTCAGAAAGGGCATTGCAGCAAGGCGACCTGGAGCAATTCCATTATGGATGGGCATTTGTATACATGCCAGCACCATGCAGTGGTACACCATATGACATTGCAGTAGGCAGTTATGGTTCCAGGATGAGGCTGTCCGTGCTCATGGGCAAATTCCCGAGCATATTTCAAGTACGCCATAAATCGGTGCGCAGAGATTAATTTATTTATGTAGAGAGATGCGGCACTTAAGGCACTATCATCCTTCAAGGTTAAATCTTCCTTAGTCCTTGAGTAGATTGAGAACAAAATAAGATCCCGCTACTGTTGGCGCCAGGTCATAAGGGTGTAAAGGGGAATAAGTAGGACAGAACAACACTGGAATTGTACAATAGGTCTCCGCTAGGTCAAAGGATAAATGAGGCGGGAGATGCAATCTAAAAACAAAACAAGTAAGAGCAGCNAATCAACTCAGCTCGACGTTCTGATCATATAAGTATACATTTTCATGGGTCTAGCTCTTTTTGTTCTGGTACTTACAAACATCGGACCAAAGTTATAATACCATTTCATGCTCATGAAAGGTATAAAAAAACTTCTAATTAACCCCCCGAAACAAAAACTTAGAATCATTATAGGCATCCTCACTGCGCACTGCAGGCTAATAGGACATCTCCATAAGGTGAAAATTTGGTCGAATGATCTCTTATCGATGGTTTAAACCTTGCGCATTTCGATCCATAAGAAATTACACATTTGAATGCAAAAAATACAAAAACTGTCAGCAAAAAAAAATTATATCATGGCGATTCTTTAGCTGCTTGAAACATGCACTTTGTTCTACTGAAATTGTATGCATACCAAAAGCTTTCTAAAAATTTAGATTAAAAAGTTCAAAATTTTTAGGAAAATTTGTCGTTTTTTTTTCAAAATTTTGCATACAATTTGAAACTTTGATTTATATTGTTTTAGTTTTAGCTGGAAAATTATTTTTATAAACAAGTAATTTTTAAGCAAAAACAACCGACTTCAATTCTACTATAAAAATTTACGAGTACCGTTTATTTCTTTTATGATCCAACGATCTAAAATTTAATTAGTATGGGACCGCCCTGGAGACACCACCTTTTTGACAAAAAATTGTCGAAACAAACTAAAAAATAAAAAATATTCCGACAAATTGATAACCTCCTCCTTCGGCTAGTAAGAAAAAAAAATTAGTAGCAAAAAGACGGAACATTAAAAAAAATCATGATTTAAACACTTGTTTGTGTCATTGTATGTGCAAATAAACTAAAATAATTAGCGCGAACCAGTCGAGATTCTAAGTTCACTAGAACTGCTTTAGTTCAGAGCTAGTTGTTTGCTCTACAGGATATAAAACATGCAGAGCAGTCAACGCATCGCATAGTGAAACCGCGCGTGCGTGCATTTTAGACTTGTTTCGTATTCTATTACACTGATCTCCCTCTTCGTTCGCTCCCAAACACCATTTTTCTCTATCACCATTTTTTGGCTTTGATGTTGCGCA
>NW_016207689.1:0-1216 GCF_001687245.7 Rhagoletis zephyria
GCCAAGATTGTGACCATGTGATGACTGCTGCTGTCGTACACTGTACAGCTGCAAAGGAGGAAAACGGCGGTGCGCGCATCACATGGCCGCACATGATGATGATGGCTGCTGCTGGCCGTACATGGTGGCGGTGACATGATCACTCACGGTCGGGCAATTACTCCCCAAGTTGTAGGGGAAAATGTAAATGTAAAAGTGTTACAACTAGTGAATCATCACACTGTGCGACAGATTTTATTTGGTTCAAAAGAATAAAAAAAATTCACCAAGGCACTAACTACTCATATCTGAAGAAAGAATTCTGCTACGATTTAAAATTTGCAAAAAGTCGTTAGGGGGAGTGCTCTCTACCTAGCAAAGCGGGCAAAGTTAAATTGCAATCCACGCACCTTGAACAGCACCTTAAACCTACTTTCCTTTTTTTCTCAGTATTTTGTACTGATATCCTCCCTCTAAATCCTGCGTGTCTCCTTTTCCTTTTTCCTCCTGGTAGGCAAGTCCTCTCCCAGAAGTATCCTGAGTCAGTCAGTCATCAATGAATGAATGGGAGCATCCCCTCCTTCTCCTCCTCCTCCAGTTAGTCAGTCAGTCAGTCAATCTCATCAAATCCAGTGCAGTCATGTGTGCGCCCTAGGTAAAGGTGGATAACAACAAGAGAGCTGAATTAGTCAATAGGAAGTAAAGTGCCAAAGAGAAGGAGGAGGAGGAGGAAGCATTGCTCTACAAAATTAGCATAAGCAAGTGTCTTCGTGTGGTTTGATACACAGTTTAATTAGAAAAATAGGGTATTCAGTTTATGTGTGTGTGGGCNAGGAGGAAGCATTGCTCTACAAAATTAGCATAAGCAAGTGTCTTCGTGTGGTTTGATACACAGTTTAATTAGAAAAATAGGGTATTCAGTTTATGTGTGTGTGGGCGGGTGTGAATGGCCGAAAAAACTAACTGGCTTTTGGCTGGTGGTGGTGGAGGTGGTGGTAGTTAATAGTTTAAATGCTAACCTAGCGACAGTGTGTCACTCCGGACAATCAAAAGGTTTAAAGTTGCAATGTCTCTTCAGTGTGGCTGCCAGATTGAGTAGGAGGTGAAGAAGGTGTTTGCTGGAAAGATAAAATGAGTGAGGTTATCGTGAGTATGTGGGGGTAGGTTTGAAGAGGAGGAAGAGGAGGAAAGGTAAAGCGAAAACACATGACAATACACAGTCCACCACACCAGGAAC
>NW_016207689.1:1320-2050 GCF_001687245.7 Rhagoletis zephyria
GTAATGAAATGTATAACAGTGGTGGTGGTGGTGGTGGTTCCCTGCTGGCTTTGATGATCGTTCCGAAAAATAATAGTAGTAGCAACTGTTGAGTGAGATGACAGCTTCATCAGCTTCATCATCATCGAGTTATCGAGAGAGAGAGCTTGTTAGCGCNGTGTTTGCTGGAAAGATAAAATGAGTGAGGTTATCGTGAGTATGTGGGGGGTAGGTTTGAAGAGGAGAAGGAGGAGGAAAGGTAAAGCGAAAACCCATGATACAGTCCACACCACACCAGGAACGAAGTGTTTGGTCCTCCTGGTAATGAAATGTATAACAGTGGTGGTGGTTCCTTGCTGGCTTTGATGATCGTTCCGAAAAATAATAATAGTAGCAACTGTTGAGTGAGATGACAGCTTCATCAGCATCGAGTTATCGAGAGAGAGAGAGCTTGTTAGCGGGATCGCGATCTCGAGCGAGAGGAATGCGAGTTGGATCGAGAGCGGCGAGAGTCCTCCGAGGCGGAGCGCGAGGCAGAGCGCGACTTCGACTTTGACTTGTGGTGGTCACTTCGAGAGCGTGATCGATGATCATGACGAGAGCCATTGTCACGGTCATTGTGGGCCGGAGACCTCGACCTGGAGGAGGACTTGGAGCGAGATCGAGAGCGGGAGCGCGAGTCAGAGCGCGCCGGCGAGTAGGTGGGCGAAGCGCGGGACTTCTTGGTCACCGGCGAGCGAGAGCGAGAGCG
>NW_016207690.1:0-591 GCF_001687245.7 Rhagoletis zephyria
TATCCTTCCTGCTTGTTTTTGTCTTTTTTTGTTTAGTGTTGGGGTAATCCAGTACCAAAAAAAGGCCGCCTCTGCCGCCGGACATCTGCTAAAGAGAATATTCAGCTAGTCAGTGGGCAGGAAAGGTCAAGAGCAAGTGTGTGCAGTGGTGGTGTTGGTAATTTATGCGCCCGACAGTCGTTAAATAAAGTCCATACACAGTCTGCCGCTTTTGGACGGCAGGCGACAAAAAAAGAAGGAAAGAGGAAAAACGCAAATTCAAATCAAAGTCAGTCAGCCAGTGTGTGTGTTTAGTTTATATGCAAATGCAGACGGCAGTTGGCTGACTGTCTGTCTGTCTATTTTTGTGTGTTTGGGCATTTAGCCTGCTTTGGTTTTTGTTTTGCAAACCTTTTTTTGGTGGTGGGCAGTCTCGCTTTCCTCAGAGAAGCGGCAGCAGCAGCAGCACTTCTAAATCGAAAGATTGTCCGGTTAGGGTTTTTTCGTTTAGGCTACTTCTGCTGCTGCTGGGCTAGCCCGTTCTTGATAAAGCACGGATGCACGGCACACTTTGCTTTGTAGAACCCGACCAAAGTTGGCAGTGGGTTGAAG
>NW_016207690.1:708-2050 GCF_001687245.7 Rhagoletis zephyria
GTGATGGTGGTGATGCATTAATCACTGTCAAGTTAACTGTTCATTGTTTCAATTAATAACAGAATGCATTGGTGGCAGGAAAGAGAACAGGAGAGATTGGCAAGTGAGAAAAGAGTGAAAGTGGGAACTGTCTGAGGATTTTTTGTCTATTGTTTTTATCCTGTTTTTCTTTCTGAGAGAAGCAGAAGGTGAAGTTCAGCCTATTTTTATTTGTTTCTGTTGGCTATTTAACAGCACAAACTACCACTGACCACCACTTTTCTCATTTTCTAACCTCAAATCTTTTCTTTTCTTTGTTGCAGTGTACGAGAAGCCCTCAATTGTGGTGCGCAGCTACGACGCCACCGTCTCCGAGGGCAATGACGCCCTGCTCAAGTGCTCGGTCAGCTCGGAGCTGTACGAGGTGGTCGCCTGGCACACCGACGACGGCGAGATCTTCCTGCCCTTTGGGGCGAGTACTACCTGTAAGTGTCCAAGCAAAATTCCTTTCTTTCTTCTTAGGAAAGCTCCTAAACAATCGAGTTATTTTGTTCATGTTATTTGCCTTGCGCATTGAGCAATAGTGACAGACAAACAAAAAAAATGATTAGGCTGCTCTTTACGCACAAACGGCTTTGCTGCACGACATTCTTTCTTTTTCGCTCTCTTATGCAAATTCGTGTCAGCTGTCCTCTCTTTCTCTCTTTCTTTCTGAGAAGCAGTTTCCTGAACTAGTCGCACAGCGGTCAATCAACTTGAAGAGCATTCGTTTGCTTTCTTGCCCAACCATCACCATCATCATCATCAAGTGAATGCAGCATAATTGCCTGGCCTGAATGAATGAATGGCCGTCTATCGAAATTCGACTGAGTAAATATTGAGCAGTATTATGAGTGGTGGTGGAAGTGGTGGAAGTAGCAGCAGCAGATGACCTAATGGTAAATAGTTCCTCTATTTCTTTTGGGCCATTTTGAGGAGGGGGAGACTTCTAAGCCAATCTTTCCTCTGTACTAGCTGCTGCTGCTGCTGCTGCTGTTTTTCCTGGAAGGCCATTCACTACCAAAAACGATGGCATTGGCTACGCACACACACACTCACACACACTCACTCGGTGACATAAATCACTTGTAATTGTTTTTCCCTGCTGTTCGACGAGCTGTGTGTGTGTGTGTGCAAGTGCTGTCTACTTTTTCTTGTTGATGTATTCTCGAGGACAGCGATGGCTGCTGCCTCCTTCTCCTTCTTCTTCNCTTCTTCTTCTTCTTCTGATGACTTTATTATGTAAGCCGTCAAGATGGTGGTGGCTAAGAACTGGGGAGAACTTGGTGAAAGGGATGAGCAGCGAGAGAGATGTCCTCAAACA
>NW_016207692.1:0-1485 GCF_001687245.7 Rhagoletis zephyria
ACAACATAAATAATAGATCAGCAGCAAAACTCTCTGAGCCAGGATACGGAAAGCCATCTGAAGCTAGTAAAGGTCTGCTGCAATTTTTCCTGCCAGATACGAAGACTCATTTGGGCGCAACAGCAGCAGCAGCAGTAGCAAAGACAACGTGAAAAGAATTAGAAGTGTTTTCTCCCTGTGAAAATGGACCAATTTGTTAGCATCCACGGCAATCCAAAATTGTGAAAGCCAAATAAGTGCGATATAAATAATAAAGTAGCTGGCAGAAAATAACTGCCTGCTGCTGAAAACAAAACAAAGCTGTCGTAGAATTGAGAGATAATAAAAGCAAAAATATTTTCCGAGTGAATTGGTCAAATCGCTCTCAAGTTTTGCCAAAAAGCCTGTTCAAAAGACATTTGTGCGGAAACTGAACCGGAGGAGACGACGTTACCAAGCACTGAACACCAGAGAAAGATGAAGTTAGTGGCTAATGAAAATATTAATTTGTCGGTGAGCAGCAAGTTGGAGAGTTGGAGAAAGTTGGAGAGAGAGTGGCCTTTCAAACAAAGAGCAAAGTGAACTTTAGCAACAGAAGCAGCAGCAGCATCAGCATCCTCTTTCAGTTGTTAGTGAAGCAATTATTATTAATGACCTTATCGTTGCACCACACAGCAAACGTTATTATCTCTCAAAGTCTTGAGAGGGGCTGATCATGATCATCATCGCCACCACCAGACACTCCAGCACAACTTCCAGCCAGCCACTTCTCAGTGATTAGATAGTTATCAAGAGAAGACCTAGAACACTGTGAACACACAGCAAATCTGGGACTGGACGGAAGAGGCAGCCAGGCAGCAATTCCACTACCACACAAACAGTCCTCGACCCTTCCTCTTTCACTTCCTGTCACAATCCACTTGTTCTCTGCGATGGCAGTATCAGTGCAATTAATTATCCGCCGCTGCAAAATCGACATAATCGACGGTCATTTCCGCTTGTTTGTGCTCTNCGCTCTCTGCGATGGCATTATTAGTGCAATTAATTATCCGCTGCAAAATCGACATAATCGACGGTCATTTCCGCTTGTTTGTGCTCTTCCCTTTCTTGGAAAAATCAAAGTGAAAAATATGTGCCTTTAGTATGCCAACTTTAAGTTTGCTGATTATGAACTACCACAGCCATTAACGGCAGCAACAGCAAAAGTTGCAAAAATTAATTTTGAGATAGAAAAAAGGACAGATTTGCAGTTGCAAACTTGCAGTGGTATGTTGTGAAATGAACTTCACTGAGCAAATCAATAGCCTCATCGACAAGTTTATTGTACAGAATTTCTTTTTGTACAGCAGTATCAATAAGGAAAAAAGGCTGAAAGCAGCTCACACTTGATTGAAAAACAATCAATATGTGAATCAATGACAAATGAGAGAATGGCAAGTGAACAGCAGCAGCAGAAACAAAAAATCCAAAGTAAAACCGATTACTTTCTCAACGGCGCAGTCAACC
>NW_016207692.1:1495-2053 GCF_001687245.7 Rhagoletis zephyria
GAAAAAAGGCTGAAAGCAGCTCACACTTGATTGAAAAACAATCAATATGTGAATCAATGACAAATGAGAGAATGGCAAGTGAACAGCAGCAGCAGAAACAAAAAATCCAAAGTAAAACCGATTACTTTCTCAACGGCGCAGTCAACCTGACAGATTGACCGTGATTGGGTTGTGTGTGGGTGATGTGCGGTTATGCAAAACACTGCACACTGCTTACTAACACTTCACTAGCACTATTGATTTTAGAAAACTCTCACTAACACTGACTGATCGACAGAAAGTTCACTTGCGTGTAAAAGGCAAAGATTTCACACAGAAGCAAAGTGGCCAGACAAAATGTGAAAACAATAGAACAGATGCCGAGAGTAAAAAATGGAAAAGTATAAAGATGCTTTTTCCCTACTTTGGCAGTGGAATTTCATTAGACACAGGCTTCTGATCAGAAGGAATTGTCTGCCTGACTGAATGCTTGATTTCCTTCTAACTCAGACATAGTAGTTATTTCAAAGACTTGTAATAACTCAAAAAAAGTAGACGTCTAGTGCCGAAGATAAAAAA
>NW_016207693.1:0-2050 GCF_001687245.7 Rhagoletis zephyria
TGAAAGCGGTAAATGCAGAGACTTAGTTCTGATAAAGTAGTGTACATTTTCTTTCCAGAGAAAAATGAAAAAAAAGAATTTCAACAGCAATGACACCTAAGCGGTACGAATAAGTCAGTTCTACAAAGCTGCAATATTTGGTACTTTTTTCGCTCACATTTCATTAAATTTTCTGTTTAATTAACACCAGTGCTGACAAGCCACAAAAGAGAAGTTTTTATCGTTATATGTTCTCCTTGAAACGAGAAATTATGAATAAGCAAAGAACCATAAATTAAAGGCTGAAGTTTATGCCTAGCAAACAGACGGAGGAGTGGGCCAATAACTAATTGGTAAACAAAAACACAACTATGATTCACTTCAACGTCTTTGTTTAAGTGGTGGGCTATCATAAATCAAGAAGCTGTATTAGATTGGATGGTCTCTAAACGAATACATAACTAAAACATATTGGAGTGGCATTAATTCCGCCAAATTTCAGTTGATACGTAAATCTTGTATGAACACTAGCTTGGTAAATCCTACTTCATAAGCAGAGCAATCATAAAAAGGTTTGCAGTTTTTNACTCAATAATAAATCTGAAATTGGCTCACCCTTAGTGTGAGTGTCGGGGCTTCTACAAATCTCGTTTTTCTCTTGTATTTTTTGAGGTCGTTCGCTTCCTCTGAGAGTTTCAGATCCTCTATATCGCTGCCAAGCTTACTGTTACCACGACTAAGCGCTACATCGCAGTAGCATTTACAGTTTACAGTTACAAATTAAAATTCGTAATGTAAATATACCGTATTGTATCTCCGTTGGTATGTATATCCATTTTATAAGATGGGTTCGAAATTTTCTATTAAGTCTGTCTAAGTTCCTGAAAGAAAACCAAGAAAGCTTAACAATTTCCGGAAACACCCCGAAGAAAATTACAAAAATTTCGAATATCTAAAAAAAAAAAAAATCGAAATGTTTCACTATAAGACTCCAAAAAATTCTTAAATTTTGAAACTTCTATAAACAAATCCGAAATATTTGTAAAAAACACCGAAATATTTTACTAAAAAGTTTCGAAAAAATCTTAAAACTGATATGTTTCTAAACACCCGAGAAAACTCTTGAAAACTCCGAGTAATTCAAAAAAAAAGCGCTGAAAAACTGTAAAAGGTCTGAAAAGTTTCAAAACACTCCGGAAAGTTAAAAAAAAAATAGGAAATACTTATTATAAAATACTAAATACTTGTTGAACAAAACTCCAAAAACTTTCTACAATTTCCGAAATACTTTAAAAGCTTCGAAATATTTTCAATCTCTAAAAACTCCGAAAAATTCTGAACAAAAAAATTTGAAAAAACTCAATATTTTTTCAATATACTTCTAACAACTGCGAAATATTTATTAATATGTACTCCGAAATATTTCTTAATACTCTAAAATGTTTCTTAACACTCCGAAATATTTTTTAATACTTCGAAATATTTTTTAGTAGTCCGAAATATTTATTATAAAATTTTAAATATTTCTTTAATTTCGAAAATTTTATAAAAACTCGAAAACATTTTAAAAATTCCGATATATTTTTAAAAACTCAGAAAGGTTTCTAAAAATGCGGAAATAATTGTAAATTGTAAATTGCCGAAATATTAAATGTAATGCGAAATAAATTTATGAAAAAAAAACTAAGAAAAAATTCTTGAAAACCTTCCAAAAAGCCTAAACTTCCCAAAAAAGTCCGATAGACTTGGAAATACCTTCAAACACGTATTTAAAAAACCTTCGAAAAACTCTGACAACATATAAAAGACAAAAAATACCGCGGAATCCCGAAAATACCTAAAATGTTCTCTAAAATTCCTAAAGAGTAAAACACGCAGAAACCCGAAAGTTTCTGAAAAAATTCTAAGCGGAACCAAAAAATAAAAAATAAAAAATTCGAGAAAAGTCCCGAAAGCACCAGAAGCATTGCATTTTAGCATTCTTGAAAATCAAAAAAGAAGTCGTATCAAAGATACCAAAAACATTCATCTAGCTTGGCAGAAGAACTAACTCGCTTTTTGCTACCGGAAA
>NW_016207695.1:0-2050 GCF_001687245.7 Rhagoletis zephyria
ACCGTGCAACACGTCATGGCACAACACAAATAAAATTTAAATCCTTCGCGATCGCATCAATCAACCAAATATATTACTACCATAATCCATATATTTGTGCATATTCTTACATTCCTTCCCACCGAAAAACAAAACTAACGATTTGGTACAACCTAGATGAATATTAGAAGCTTTAATATAATTAGTTATAATTACCAACCCATGGTATTAGTTTCTAATCCTTGGTAACAGTGCCAAAATATTGTCAAAATTCCAAATATTTTTAGTTGTCGAAACTTCTTCATTCTCATTCCTTTGGCTATTTCAGAATTTGGGGAATCTGTAACTTCATAAGCGTTATTCGATTTTAGTATTTGTAATTCATTTTTAATACTTTCTTCTGCGACTGGTTTGAAAAATTTGTGCTTATAACGANGATAGTTACATAATTATTATCTTATTAAAGGTTAGACCTATAGTTTTTTAATTATTTTAGCATCGATTCTCTTTATAGCCAGAAGTTGATCATTTCTGCTGGAAATCCCTATTGAAGGAACTTACTCATTGACTTTAAATAGCAAAGAAGGGACAATTTTACAACAGAAGTTTTTAGCCAAGGATCCAACGTATATTCCTATGAAAAAATATTGCCCGACAAGTAAACAAAATGGGGCAACGAAATTGCGCATATGGAAACTGTGCATTTAGACATTATTTATGTTTCAACCGAAACTGTGCATGTATGCTTTATTTCGGTTTTCCACCGAAACTGTGCATGCATGCATCGTTTTTTTTCATATGCATTATTTCGCTTTTAAAACGACAGTATGCATATGCATAATTTCGGTATTTTCTCATATGCATTATTTCGGTTTTCAACCGAAACTGTGCATGTATGCATTACTTCGGGGTTTTCATGTGCATTATTTCGGTTTCCAACCGAAACTGTGCAACATGCATTATTTGGGTTTTTGTTGTGCATGTATGCACTACTTCGTCTTTCACATATGCATTATTTCGGTTTTGAACCGAAATTGTGCATGCATGCATTATTTCGGTTTTCTGACGAAAGTGTGCATATGGATAATTTCGTTTTTTTCTAATATGAATTATTTACTTCTACTTAGTAAGGGTTTTTAGGCCGCCTACGTAGAAAGAAGTTCTGCGCAAAAATATTTCCGGCCCCCTTTCCGGCAACACAGAAAGGAGAATTGTACTTAGTAAGGGATATAGTCCCCAAGCGTGGCCGAAGGCCGGCTACGCAGAGAGAAGTTCTTCGCAAAAATACTTCCGTACCCTCTTTTCCGGCAACACAGAAAGGAGAGTTCTACTTAGTAAGCTTTATAATCCCTAAGCGCGGCCGAAGGTCGCCTACGCAGAAAGAAGTTCTGCGCAAAAATTCCTCCGGTCCCCTTTTTCGGCAACTTAGAAAGGAGAATTCTACTTAGTAAGGGTTATAATCCCTAAGCGCGGCCGAAGGTCGCCTACGCAGAAAGAAGTTCTGCGCAAAAATACCTCCGGTCCCCTTTTTCGGCAACTTAGAAAGGAGAATTCTACTTAGTAAGGGTTACAATCCTTAAGCGCGGCCGAAGGCCGTCTACGCATTAAGAAGCTCTGCGCAAAAATACTTCCGCCTTTCGTTTCCGGCAACACAGAAAGGAGAATTCTACTTAGTAAGGGTTATAATCCCTAAGCGCGGCCGAAGGCCGTCTACGCATTAAGAAGCTCTGCGCAAAAATACTTCCGCCTTTCGTTTCCGGCAACACAGAAAGGAGAGTTCTTTTTAGTAAGGGTTATAATCCCTAAGCGCGGCCGAAGGCCGTCTACGCATTAAGAAGCTCTGCGCAAAAATACTTCCGCCTTTCGTTTCCGGCAACACAGAAAGGAGAGTTCTTTTTAGTAAGGGTTATAATCCCTAAGCGCGGCCGAAGGCCGTCTACGCATTAAGAAGCTCTGCGCAAAAATACTTCCGCCTTTCGTTTCCGGCAACACAGAAAGGAGAGTTCTTTTTAGTAAGGGTTGTAATCCCTAAGCACGGCCGAAGGCCGCCTACGCAGAAAGAAGTTCGTTT
>NW_016207696.1:0-2050 GCF_001687245.7 Rhagoletis zephyria
GAATTTTTAGAACAATTTAAGGTATGGAGTTTTAAAGCAAATACTATTTCAGTATAGCCAACAATGTGCTGCTTAAAATTCCCGTTGATTTTTTTATATTTTTTTCCATTGATAAAAAATGGCGTTGATTTAATTTTTTTTTGCGAACAATCATAGTGCGTAATTACATACCTGGCAATTTTTTTTCATATTTAAATAATCATTTAAAATATTTATAGGCAATCAAAAGCTCCTCCGGATTCCAGTAAAATTAGTTTTGATTGGAGCGCGATATGTTCGCCTCGATATACATTTATACGTATGTAAATATATAAAAAGTATGCAACGAAATTGATAATATAATTAAAGATAACAACGAAAAATAAATCGGGAACGGAAAGTTCATCAAAAACCTACCTAAATGAGATAAAATTTACCTTTTTACCAACCCAAATTTTTTCTACCAATTTTGGTAACAATTTACCAAAGTGGCAACCCTGGGAATAACCTTATCTGTCGCTGGAAAAATAGAAATAGATCTAATCTGATCACAATCACAGTCGTCGCGTAGCCCGGTCGTCGCCAAAATAATTATCTACATAAGAGTACGTCTTTAAATAATTTGACAGCTGTGGTCCGTAGCTCGTCGTATTCATTGTGTTCGGGCTATCAGAGTTAACAAAGTTGCGGCGCATGACGGCTTCCGTCAGTTGTCATTTTGATTGTAAAATTATCATTAAAATTAAATATTTTTTCGACACGTGCGTGTATATTAGATCGGTTAAAAAAAAAAATTAATTTCATCTTTTTATAATATTATTACACTACATGTCTATGGGCTGTTTTTTCAAAGACTACCCCCAATATCTTGAAGGGGTTGTAGGGGTAGTTTTTAGCCAGAAACTCAAACATATAGGTATTTTTATCTTACCCAGCAATCTAAATTAATAGTAAATAGAATCTGCATACTGGGAGGAGCCTTTGAAAAATGTCTGTAGACATGTAGGCAACTCATTTCTCTACTAATATCATGAAAAGATGAAAACATTTTTTTTTTTTGAACCGGTCTACTGTACATATGTATTTATGTAGATTTTCTGCAATAAAAATGGATGAAAACATTGGAAAATATGTCAAAATAATGAAAATTACTACAATCAATCAACACTGAGCGCTGAGCGGTAAAAATATAAATAAATTTAAATCAGCCGAAAAACGTCGGTGGCAAAAACACTGCCGCCGCAATTTTTAGCCATTCCATCCATATGCCTTTGTGAGTTTTGATTTTGACAGCGGTTAACCGTCGACCGCTTTACCGCCGTCCGTTGCAATTCTGGGTAGAGCTTTAGCTAGATTAGATTCACTTTAAAAGATCCAGGCAACCGATTGCTTTTACATTTTTGAGTAAGTTTTAAATTATGCGAGATGCAGCGTGAATAATTTTTTATGAGCAATTACATAAATATGAGTCGAAGCGCGGGGTTACCGTTTACATATGGGCCTACCAAACTGTACAATCAAAGACATTTATATTTCTTTGGCCTTCCAACCAGTCTTTATAATATCCGTGCCATATCATAAGCCCCATTCATATTGAAATCCTCAAAGACCAACCCATCGAAAACGCCTATCAGACATACTGCATGGATATTTATGTAAATATATCTTTTCAACTATCAAACTAACTAGATTAACGCTTCCCTTACTTTTTGTAGATGTAAAATTCCTAGAATCCATCATTTAAGTTTCGTTTGGCATTATTGGTAATTATGTTGGTTGATTTAGTGCACAGCTATTTTTTTCAGTTTACTTTCCCACACACACCAAATGACCGCACAAGTTGTGAAATTTGACAAATTTTGTCCAAAGCAAGTCAGCATGAACCACTTAATGTCGAGGCAGGATATACATACGTCTGATATCCTGGGGCTATGACGCCAGCGGCTGGCGACGACCATGCCACCAATTTGCAAATCGCTACCCATATGGAAATATGGAAATTAGTACATATTTAGTAATCAAGTATTTGTTTATGCTTGCAGCCATATGCATTTCACCGCTGCTAGTTAGC
>NW_016207697.1:0-2050 GCF_001687245.7 Rhagoletis zephyria
CTTGTTGATATTAATCGTTTTTCGTCGTTTAATAGACTCGTGAGAACTATTGCTTGGGTGCTGCGATTCACAAAGAGATGTCGTTGTGGCCGACGTGCTTGGCATGCTGAGCAGTGGGGTTTGATATCGGAAGAGCTGGACGCATCAAAAAAGCTTCTTTTTCGTCATTGCCAAGAAGAAGCATTCGCCCTCGAGCTCCAGAGTATCGCAGATGGCATCCCTATCTCACGAACCAGCGATCTATACCAGTTGTCGCCATACAAAGACGAAGACAATGTGCTGCGAGTTAATGGACGCATAGATGCTGCGAGTTGGTTGCCGTTTAGTACGAAACGTCCAGTTATATTGCCATCCAATCACGCTCTTACAAAATTGTTGGTACAACATCATCACGCTGTTCTTAAACACCAGAACACCGAAGCAACAATAAGTGAAATTCGCAGAACCTACTGGATTCCACGCCTACGTCAACTTCTCCGGAAGGTTATAGCCGATTGCCTCGTTTGTCGCATAAATAAAGCTGCACCAGTTACCCCACTTATGGGACCGCTGCCAGTGGATCGCCTTGAGCCCTTTGTGCGGCCATTTACATACACTGGCTTAGATTACTTCGGCCCTATCATGGTCACTATAGGACGCCGGCAAGAAAAGAGGTGGGGGGCGCTCTTCACTTGCTTGACGGTAAGAGCCGTCCACCTAGAGTTGGCTTACGACTTGAGTACGGATGCGTGTATCATCGCAATTCGAAATTTCATCAACCGGCGCGGCGTGCCAGTAAGGTTACGTTCGGACAACGGGAAGAATTTCGTCGGAGCAAACGAAGAGGCCAAGAAGTTTTCTGAGGTTTTCGACTGCGAAAGGGTACAGAATGAACTAGCGTCGAAGGGTATTCAATGGAGGTTTAACTGCCCTGTCAATCCATCAGAAGGAGGCGTATGGGAGAGAATGGTGCAGTGCGTAAAAAGAGTTTTACGACGAACGCTTAAGGAAGTTGCACCAAGGGAACACACCCTTCAATGTTTCCTCGTCGAAGCCGAGAACATCGTCAACTCGCGCCCGCTTACGCACCTACCCATCGCTCCAGACCAAGAAGAACCGCTTACTCCTAACCACTTCTTGCTCGGTTCGGCGAACACAGCACAAACACCAAGTGTCAACAAGGAACCCGAAAGGATGTGTTCGCTACGAAAGCAGTGGCGTATCGCTAGACAACTTCGCGACCACTTTTGGAAAAGGTGGATCCTTGAATACCTACCCACTTTAACGCGACGTGCCAAGTGGTGCCAGGGCACAAAACCAATCGAACTTGGTGACACAGTTTTTATATGCGACGCGAATGTTCCAAGGAGGCAATGGTGTCGTGGAATCATCGAGGCAGTCTACCCAGGAGCCGATGGAGTGATCAGGAAGGCAGATGTCCGTACCAGCAATGGAATCGTTAGACGCGCTGCATCCAAGCTAGCCGTTCTTAATTTAGAAAATAGTTAATCAGAGTGATTCACGGGGGGAGGGGTGTCGCGGAACGCCTATCAAATGCAACGCTGTTATTTCAAACCTTAAAATTGTTTATTAGTAAATGCGGCAACTCTTTATGTTTATTTGTGAACGTGGCAAGATTGTAAACCACGGTTCCATCTTCAGCGATTTGACGAATTCACTCGTTGCAAAAAAGCCGACAGAGACGGAACCGCGGTAAGAGCTAAATTTTGGTAATTTGTTAATCGTTAATGTAATTCCTTTATTATAGAAATAAACCATTTCATACTACTGCTTAATTCATCGCACATCTTTGGCGTAAATTTATAGAGTTTAATTCGTAGTCTCTAGCAACGAGCACAACCAGTAAACAACCTTGGGTGAATTTGGCGACTGCCCTCCTTGGGGATGAATATGCCAGGAATGAAATTATTGGTACACACGCCTTCAAAGCACGCAGAGTTGCTTTTGACAAACAAAAAATAATTAGCTCAAAATAGTTTCAAAAAAATATAGTGTAAAACAAAAATTATTAAATAATTCTACATTAAATTATATACGTAAATGACTCACT
>NW_016207698.1:0-2049 GCF_001687245.7 Rhagoletis zephyria
CTCCTTACGCCGCTGTACATTGGCGGGTACAATCGCACCAAGGTGGCACTTCCGCACGCCATCTCCTCGTCATCGTCATCACCGGTTGCTGGCATTAACCACTTTGAGGGATGCATTGCACAGGTAAGGGAAAAAAGAGAGAAAGAGGGAATATTTGCCATGCTTAAGTATTTTTTTTTCTCTACCGCTGTACAGCTGGAGATCAATCAGAAGGCCATCAGCCTGCTGCGGGCTCACGTCGAGGCGGTCAATGTGGCCAACTGTGATTCGCTGTCGGCTGGTGGTGTTGTTTCTGGTACTGCTAGCTCTGCTGGCGTCTGCTCCAGTGCCCCCTGTCTCAATGGTGGATCCTGCTCTCAGCTGCCGAATGAGAACAGTGCTAATGACGGTGGGAACGGATACAGCTGCCGCTGTGAGGGACCGTTTAGCGGTAGGTGGTGGTGGTGGTGGTGGTGGTGATCAATCTTGATCGCCAATTTGCTTTACTTTTTTTACTAAATTGCTTATTTTTCACGCAGGAAAAAATTGCGAGCTGAAGCAAACGACGGCGGCAAATCCCTGCAGTCAGTCTGAGGATGGTGAAGAAGAAGAGGGGCGGCTGCTCTGTGCCAACAAGGGAGAGTGTGAAGTGGAGCCGGAAAGTGTTGCTAACGATGGCACACTTCGCCGCCGTTGTCATTGTCCAATCGGTTTTGGTGGAAGCTCCTGTGAAGAGGAAGTTCTCCTCCTCAATCCGCACTCTGCATTCATGAGCGGCCAGTCTTTCCTCGCTTTTGACAACTCCTACCTGACNGCGGCTGCTCTGTGCCAACAAGGGAGAGTGTGAAGTGGAGCCGGAAAGTGATGCCAACGATGGCACACTTCGCCGCCGTTGTCATTGTCCAATCGGTTTTGGTGGAAGCTCCTGTGAAGAGGAAGTTCTCCTCCTCAATCCGCACTCTGCATTCATGAGCGGCCNCGGCCAGTCCTTCCTCGCCTTTGACAACTCCTACCTTACTCAGGCGAACCAGGGCTTTGAGTACCTACGGTTCAACCTGAAAACGAAAAGCGAAAAGCTCAATTCAAGCTATGAATCGAACCGCTTGCTAGTCTACTACGGCCAGCCACCGGAAAGCACCAATGGGCGTGACTACCTAGCAGTAGTGATCACCACCGACGGCGGCCTGGTCATGCTCTACGAGCTGGGCAGCGGAGAGGGCCGGGTGGTCTTCTCACCCGCAGATCAACTGCCCTTGCTCAACGACGACAAGGTCCACCTGGTGGAGGTGAAGTTGACCGGAAGGGAGGGCCAGTTGACGGTGGACGGAAGCTTTCGGGCGAGTGGGCGCTCTACGGGGGCGCTCACCGTGCTGAACGTCGATGCGGACATCTTTATTGGCGGTGTGGTGGACTACCGAGCGCTGCCGAGCAGTGTGAAGAAGGTGCTGGTCAATGGAACGGCGGACAGTCAAACTCAAAGTCGGTACAACGGCTACAGCGGCTGCATCTGGGACATCACCATTGGCCGGTCTGATGTGTTGGACCTAAAGGAGAGCTCCAAGCGCTCTCGAAACATTGCCCCCTGTGATGCGCAGTCGTAAGTCCTTTTTTTGCGTGTGTCCTTTAGGTAGCTAGCTAGCTAGAAAATGACTTTTGTGTGGAATTTGAAATTAATTTGAGGCCCTTGTTTGCTACCACCAGTGATGAGACCACAACGACGACCTCCACAGACATTGGAGAATGGTTTTATAAGGCCATCAATAACAATAACAACAGCAGCGACGATGACGACGACAACTCAGTTGACAACTAGCTGAGCTTTTTTGTTTGTTTTTTGCCAACCAGTCAGTGCACAATCAATCATTTCTCTCTTTTTCTTACTCCTTCTCGCGCATATTATTTTTTCTTGTCTTCATCTTCTTTTCTACTACACCAACATTGCATTTTCCTTTTTTCTTTCTCCCCTTTTCCCTCATCCTCCCCTTCTTTTTTGCTACATTCACTGCAAACATTTCAAAATGCTATCACAACGCTAACACTTTTGATACTCTTTTTTACAGCTGTAAAATA
>NW_016207699.1:0-2049 GCF_001687245.7 Rhagoletis zephyria
ATCTCAATTCGCCTTGGTAGAGAATTGTTACAGAAACGAGCTACAGAGGAAGATTTGTCTTTCTCAGCTTCGACAAGAAAATTTATAAATCACGCACTCCCTCTAAAACGTTCTCTACTTCGGTAAGTGACCCGAACTGCATATAACCGGCCACTGTTAATATAAAAGTATGCTGATAAAGTAGGTTTAGGACTTCACGCATAGATCCCCAGCTCCATCACTACCGTGCCTACCGGGCGATTGAAAATGCCCAGCTTATTCCTAGGCATAATTACAGCAGCACTACCGTGAGAGGTGGGTCTACGTAACTGGAACGACCCTCATAAAACCATTTGACGTTCGCAGGCGACGTACAGTTTTACGTCCTTTCATTTGAATTATATCATCAGAACAAAAGTGTAAGCACCAAAATATTATTATTAATTCCTGCCATTATTTGTCTTTTTGCCTTTTATTTGAAAAAGGCTACATAAAAATGGCATTTAGATGGTTAACTTGTGCCATAATGAAACTATTCCTGCAATTGTCGAATCAACTGGGAAATACATATTTTAAGAAATCAATGCACAAATATATAACTCGGATCATTGCCCACAATAATTTTAGGTATTTTTGTAGCTTAAGATATATAAAGTTAGTCTGACAAGTTTTCGTAAAAGTTAAAAAAAAATCGAAACTCAATACTTATGCTTCATAATATCTCCGCGGGCACCGCTGTTGCCATGAATTTGAATTGTATGTGACGTTCTTATTAGCATATACTATATACGTTTATACATACACTCAGAAAAACTTAATAATAATACTTAAATCGTGTCCAAACCGAGAATTTCGATCACAAGTTTATGGGTACTCCGAAAATTTCTATGCGGAGCAGGAATGAAATTCTCATTTCAAGAATTATTTTGGGAGAGGACACTACCTTGTTTTAATCTCTAAAAATTACTGACGACTGTCGATCACTCATATAACTAGCGGACCATCGCTTGAGTCACTGTGGGAGTGAGGAGGTCTCAGTGTCTGCTAGCAACGTAGAATGTCAGACGGTGGCAAACGCCTTTGATAAGTCCAACGCTACTAGGACCGTTCTCTCACAAGGGCGGTTGCGATTTAGGTCACAAACTGATGCTTCGCTGTGGTTAGGTGGCAGGTGAAGTACGAGAGTAGCAGGGCCTCTAGTGTCTTCGTTATCTGGGAAAGGAGCATTATCGAGCGATAAAAGTCTCCTTTGTTGGCGGGTTTCCCCAGTTTTAGCAAAGGTTCGACTCTCCCTGATTTCAACACATCAGGAATGATGAGAGTGGCCATTGACAGGTTGAGCACCTACGTAAGGTATGCTACTTCCGCGGGACCCAAATATTTGCCGGCTAAAGTAGCTCGCGCATTTCCTCTGGTCCCACGAAGCACGACCTTCGAATGTTATTTCCCCTCTGTCATCGCGCTTCGTCAGGCTGGACAAGGACCTCACGGTTGACCAGAGCTTACTCACACCAGAGGCGAGGTTACAAGATGTCAAGTGTTCTTCCCACTTTTTCCGCTTGTGCTGATTTACCCTTTGCCGAATCTCCAAATTAAGGTCCTTCAAGCGAGGTTCCCCGGGATCGACTTAGCATAGGTGGTTACACTCATTTGCTAGTACAGCTGCTGCAGCCGAGAAATTTGGGCGGACTTCCGCGATGCGATGATTATTAATATTTTACAAGCTTTTATTAGGTTTCACCTTTGCGTAATCAAATCTTTCAACCAATTTTTTGCCAACTTCCCGATGAGCTAGAGACTTGAAACTTGAAACATAGTTCGGAGCCAGATGACAATGCAATATCAAAGCAAAATTAATCCGCTAGGTAGCCTTATTGGAATGGAATTACTTACATAAAAAGGGACTAACTCAACAAAAAATTTTCCCGATAAGTGGTGCAGGAGTCGAGAAATTTGAAAAACCCGATTTTTTTAATATTTAGAACACATATAACGGGTGATTTTTTAAGAGCTTGATACCTTTGATACGCATAAAATTTGCAAAATCTCATCGGTTCTTTATTTGAAACG
>NW_016207700.1:0-2049 GCF_001687245.7 Rhagoletis zephyria
CTCCTGCCTCGCAGTTTGTGAAATAAGCAATCGATGGCACAGCTCTGTATAACTATAAACGGTCATTGCACAAGGATATTAAGCGAGTATATGCTCGCAACTCTCGCAAACAAATATGTATTTAAATACATACATACATACATTTGTACTCGTATGTATGTACATATGCCAGCTAACAATAGCCACTGTGGCTCATATAGAGAAATGCATTTTGCCTTTAATGGCTGTTGACCGCTGATGATGTTATAAGAGAATTGCATTAAAAGAATGCATAAAAAATATTTCTGCCCGCATACCTACAAAAGCACANAAGTGGGTCAACGTGGATTATGTAATTAAAAAAAGCGACTGACATCTCTGCCTGCAAGTCGTTGCAATGAAGTAGAGCAGCAGGAATTGAATTTTTGCAAAAGCAAAAAAAAAATACAGAGGCATTATTAAAAATCATAAAGATGAAAACATGCGAGTTATTTGGAATGAAAAATATAATTTGAAAGCAAAATCGCACAGCATAGTTTAGCAGATTCCGATGATCAACAGGAAATGAATTCAATATGCATTAACGACGCTGCGTTCAATTTAGTATTAAAATTTTAAAATCAACTTCAGCTTGAAGAATTTAAAACTTTTCAAAAATAAGCTTAAAGCTTAAAAATATTTCTCTCGATTGCCTACTCAGTTCAAAGTAGAACCTTTTGGGCAAGAATGATTCTCCGTTGGACTTCGGAGTATATGCAATTTATTTTCGTGCTGTCGAAAGCGTCGTTTGAAGTCGACAAATAGATGGTGAGTTTCGATCCTCTACTTGCGGGTATTTTCCAAGTTCATAGTGTGGTAAATATGTACATGGTCTATTGTAGCCACACCGATAAGGCCCAATCACTTTGTCGCCGGTGGGCTTCAGTCTTTTACACAATACGACAACCGAAACCGATTCTTAGAAGACTGATGCGGCGGTAGTTGGTGCATATGGGTACTCGCCTACCTTGTCTACTTGGCAGCGCACACTTGAATTACAGTCGTCTGAGTGGATGAATGCACCTTAGCAATGTCTCGTTGCCACAGTTGAATACCTCATCTTGCAACCATCATAGCTTTGTTGGTTTTCAGCCGCGAAGACGCTATTCGTACCTCGTCATAGTTAGACGGTGGGACAACGACTTTGTCATCATCGACTGGGGGCTGGGGTTCATATTCTCCATGGATATCAGTGCTGCTACCATTCAGGAGGGTGGAAAAGTTTTTCCTCCGTAATTTAATCACGTTCTGGACGTCGGTAACTACTAACTCTCTGATAAAATTTCCGGGTATTGTTCGTGTCGGCCAGCCTCACAAGCTCTTCGCACTCCCATATTTCGGAAACTCTCGGGAAATGTGGTTCCACTGCTCGCATATGTCGAAGAGTGCTCTCTGTGAGCTGTCGTTAGAGTCGAGTGGTACTGTCCAAGCCAAAGGAATATTGACTTTTGATCGAGACTTAGCGTTGTTTAAAAATCTCGACCTTCAAGGCTAGCGGCTAAGTCTTGAGCTATGTTCCATACAAATTTAGGACTGATTGGTTTGCTAGAGCGGCAAGCAATACTCAAATTTTAGTCATTTCGATATTACTCATGCAAGCCTTCAGCCATGTGACGGTTTTGATAAAATTATTTAAAATATAACATTCAGAAAGAGCTGAACTCTGAAATATTATGCAGGAATCGTTGACATAGTTTTTATTCAATTGCGATTTGATACATTTCTACTAACGCCTTACGCTCCTCGATGCTTAATTGCTTAAATTTGCCCATTATTGTATCGAAAACAGAAAAAGCTGCTTGTTTTCCTATATTGTTTTTAACCAAACTAGTAGCTAATATTTTTTTCGCTTTCATTTCAGCTCTGCTAAAGTGCCAACAATCACCACAACTGCACAATCATCGCTGGACTCGGACCAAACGACGCAGCTGAAAACGACACGTGATCCAGTCAAGCGTCCACCCCTCTACCGACAAGACTATTCAACCTGCGTCGACTCGAGCGAAGCACAATCGGACGATAGTCATTTAA
>NW_016207701.1:0-2049 GCF_001687245.7 Rhagoletis zephyria
CTTACCATAAGAAATCATCAATGATTACTCCACACGCCGACTTAAGCCAGAGCGGAAATATTTTGTTTTTGTATTTTCTTTTCCAACTGTTTAACAGTTCGCCGCCTAAAAAAATTGATGCAAACAAAAATGTTTGTGCTCATTTATTTTTAAGAAATACAAAAACGAGAGTCTGGCAAGCCTGATTCTTTCACCGCTCCCAATTTCCGTACGGCCGTAACTTAAGAATCTTAGATCTACAGGTTCTTAAGTTACTTACGGTAAGTTAAGTTTTAACTAACCGCCAACACAGTTTGTCATATAACAGGTTGGCCAAAATATTAAGTTAAGTTAAGTTACTGAAATAAAGTCTAGACCAATTGAGCTTTTACCCATTGTAAATCAGAAAGGCTTAGGACCATTTGCCGATAACAAATGCAACCACGTTTTACACAAGAGAGTTTTTAAATCGCTCTGCAAATTTTGGAACAACAAATTTTCCGAAGTTTTATAAAGAGCGAAATACACCACACAAGCGGGTTGTCAAACATTCTTCAAACCTACTTTTTACCACACCATGCACACATGACTCGTTTAAGCAAAGAATTTTAGTTTTTTCCGGTTAACAATGTAAAAGGGTTTGGTTTTTTTCGATTTTTCTCTCTTGCGCCCTCATTCGGTAAAAANATTTGCCGATAACAAATGCAACCACGTTTTACACAAGAGAGTTTTTAAATCGCTCTGCAAATTTTATAACAACAAATTTTCCGAAGTTTTATAAAGAGCGAAATACACCACACAAGCGGCTTGTCAAACATTCTTCAAACCTACTTTTCACCACACCATGCAAACATGACTCGTTTAAGCAAAGAATTTTAGTTTTTTTCCGGTTAACAATGTAAAAGGGTTTGGTTTTCTTCGATTTTTCTCTCTTGCGCCCTCATTCGGTAAAAATTCCGTGGCGCATGAGGCGATTTTATCATACACAACGTAAGCGGTTTGATCAAACGTCAACATGGCGGCCAGAAATTTTGATTTTTGTTCACATTTCCCTCAAATGGCTTGGCAAACCTGCAAAAGTCCCCATACATAACATAAATAACTTTAAGCAAAGGGGTATTTCGCTTTGTTTGTCAAGCCGCGTGTGTGGTGTTTTTCGCTCTTAAGCACATCTGCATTTGTTGCTAAATATTCAAAATGTTATCGATAATTTTTTCATTCCTTCGTTATATTTTCAACTTATTTTGAACTTGCAAAATCCTGATAACGAATTGTTTGATCATAAGGATATTCATATTCATTCTTCATTAGATCTAGAAAATAATAGGAAAAAAGTTTTTGAATTAAAAGATTCTTCAAGTTCATATAAGTTTCCCAATTAAAAAAATATTATATCTGCATTACTAATGCTTCAGTAGAACGTATATTTAGTAGTTTATAAATGTGTAGGACTAGCTTGCATAGATATAGTTGCAGCAATATTATATACAAACCAAGGCATAAAAAATAACGACGATACTTTGTTTGAACCGCAAGAACAAATGTACCAATTGAGTTGGAGAATGTAATCAACTGTTATGTTAAGTACCTGTAAATAGCAAATAAGAAATTTTGAGTAATTTGTTCGGATTTTGAGGATTTTTCATTTGTTTTTGAGGAATTTGGTAATATTTTTGTGGCAACACTGTCAGGGACTGGTTGTGGGCGAGCTTCTAGAAAGACTTAAAGGGAATGGCNAAGAAATTTTGAGTAATTTGTTCGGATTTTGAGGATTTTTCATTTGTTTTTGAGGAATTTGGTAATATTTTTGTGGCAACACTGTCAGGGACACCTACTTGTCTCAAAGTTTAACCACTTTGTGAAAGTCAACATGCCTATCAAACAGGGAAATCTACCATTACTGCAATACATGGCCTAACCCAAGTTATTGAGAAGGCAAAGGAGTATAAACAAATTGCCCTGTGTGCATTTCTCGACATATCGGGTGCTTTTGACAATACGTCATACGAAGCAATATCCTTGGGTATGACAAGGAAGGACATTCCTAAACTCATAACCGACTGGGTCATA
>NW_016207702.1:0-2049 GCF_001687245.7 Rhagoletis zephyria
GAAAAACTGCAGCCGGTCCGTCACACTCAAAAGTTTGACGAGCACTGACCTATTAGATTAAATAGATTTGGAATAAATGAAGCATGTATGTCGTTAATGTGCGAAGATTTCGAATTTCAAAAAATATTTTTAACTGAATCGTGTTTATAAAATAAGCAAATATAGCTAAATTACGCTTATTAGTGCTCAATGCTAAAGGCCGCCAAACACGCTTTTGATACTGTTTTTTTAAAAAGCTTTTAACACCAGCTGTTTTAGCTTTTTTCAGTGCATTCAAAAATATCCATCCGCCCCAAAGTTTTTGTCAAAATTGTAATAAATCAACAGCGTTTGAATTAGCAGCTCAGTTGCCATGTACGGAGAAAAGCAATGCTAATGATTTGCCTTGTGTGAAAAATTGCATAGCTAATTAGTATTAAAAATAATTCAACCCAAATTTGTCTGTGTATAACCAATTAACTGAAAATCAAAAGTTTAGGCAGAAAAAATGGATATTGGTAATTTTACAATGTGGTTTGTATAACTTTCACTGTACGTTCTGGGCGATAAAGGCTTCGATGCGAATACTGTCGTAATCGCAGGCAAATTCAAAGAAGCAGCTTCGCACTCCCTAACCACACCGCACTCTTCTAACCACAGTCGCTGACTTGTGTGGTCTTAATATACCAATTCTTAAGCCGGAAGGAAACGTAGTCTTTACCCGGAAATGGAAAAAGGGAAGAGAAAAGGGAAAGTTCTGTTAAGGTACAAATTAAAAAAAAGGGAAATATTTAGGAGTAACATTTAATATATAATTTCACATGCTTGGGCTGCGAGAAGCATTCTAAATGTACGCCCAGCCAAGATAGAACTTAGTCTATTTATGAAAAATTAAATCAAAATACCATAATACCATCCACTGTGCGCTGCTTCTCAACGGAAGTACTGTTAATTGTTGGACCGTCTTTAGAAAGTAATCGACCAGACGCGTCAGTTTAAGCCCTTAGGAGAAGCAATTTGCTCCATCAGAACAGGGCAGGACCGATGACTCGCCAGAAGCTGCGGCAAATAAGTATTTTGCGAAATCGTTGCATCAAGGGAGTTTTGTGAAAACCGACTGTCTTCATTTGTTTTTTCCAATACATAGGTATAAGGGCAGAGATTTTTTGGAACTACTTTCAAAATCGCAGGAAGTTATACAAAAAAATGGTCCAGATTTGACCTGATAAATTCATAACAGTGCAGCAGTTCACGATTGGCATAGCAATCGGAGGTCGAAAAAATTTTATTTTACAAAATTTTAAATCAAATCAAAGGTAAAGTAATTATGGCCAGTGCCCTTGGTTGTGCATTGTTATTACGTTTATCAATAATCGCTCAAAAATTTAGCTTATATGCAAATTTTTCGAACATTGCGAAATAATAACAATACGCAGTGACCCCTAAGCTACGATAATTGTTTTCGGTTATACAAAATCACGTTGGCGAAAAATGTGGTATGTATAACACACCTCCATATCGAAATGTGTTCTTAAAGTTAAAATTGAATATACAAACGTGTGTACATACTTATGTACACTGGCGATCAAAACTGATGAATGCTGATTTTTTTGACGACCATTCAAAATGTTTTTTACAAGCTTTTATTATGTTTCACCCGTGTGCAATCAAAATCTTGGTGCGGGATCGGTTTTTTATTTTTCCTTAACCACTAATAAAAGCTTGTCTTAAAATACTTTTTAATTAGGGATATGTTATAAAAATATTGTACATGCTTTAACCACAACCATAATAGTTATCGTACCCAAAAAATTTCTAAAAAATCAGATTAAAAAGTTTAATGTTTTATTAACATTTTTGAATTTTCCAAAATTTTGTATAATGTTTTAAACTTTGATTAATTTTATCGAGGTTATGGCATGAACATTTTTTTATAAAAAATTAACAAAGAAATGTTGACTTCAAAAATATGGATATGGAATATTAAAAAAAAAGTACCATTCTCTCAGTTTTGAGCGCCAGTGTATCTAACGGGTGATTTTTTTGAGGTTAGGATTTTCATGCATTAGT
>NW_016207703.1:0-2049 GCF_001687245.7 Rhagoletis zephyria
ATAGGATAGACTTGGATGCGAGAAAATTTTTAGAATCGTGGTCGAAACGTTGATTAATTTTAGAAATGGTGGGCAGAGCTTTACTTTTCTCACGTATTAAGCTAGTTTGTTCACAGTACCACTCTTGTGAGACTTGCCTACACATGTACATAGATATACATATGCACTTTTCATGCACGGTTCTAACTATAACCAAACAGATATATAAATTTGAAAGTATGCAAATTGATAAATCGGCTGTCATTGTCATTAATAATCGAACAAAAAATATGAATGTAACTGAAATATTTATTATTGGAGTGTTCATAGACATACATACGTATATGTAGGTGGTCGAAAAAAGCGGCTTATGTATGTGGGCAAGCCAAGGGATCACAAATACAAATAGTAGTTGCAGTACACAATTTCACACATACATATATGTATATGTACATACCTAAATATGTATAAATATAAGTTTCAATATCAACATCTAAGTTGATATATGTACATAAGTATATTATAAGTACATATTACCTCTGTAATAATATATGCATGCCAGTGGCGTAGCAAGAGAGGGGATTAGGGCGATAGGTATCTCCAGCTGGCCGATTAGCTACAATTTTTCGCTTTTGATTATGTTTCTATATTAATCTCGCTTAGTTTATATCATTTTACACGTTTTTGGCGACTAAACTTTTTACTTTGCACTTTTTTATCCTTAACTAGCCTATACCCGGCGTGCTGCACTGCGCCTTAAAAGTATTTTTGTGTTGTTTGATACCCGTATTGTAATATATCATTTATTTTATCAATTTGATTGAATAAAATTTTTCAAACACGTGGCAACCCTCCTCAAAAATATTTTCGGCAGTAATCTTGCCTAAGGCTCTTCAGTTTGATACCCACATGGCAATATTTTATTTATCTTATTAATTAAATTAAATTATAATTTTCAAACATGTGGCAACCGCCACAAAAATATTTTCGGCTTTAAGCCTTATTAAACGTCTTTCGTTTGACACCCATATTGCAATATTTAATTTATCTTATCAATTTATTTAAACTGCAATTTTCAAACAGGTGGCAACTTTTAAATTTTTTTCTTCCTATTTTTTAAGTTCGACCTCTTTCAATGCATGGGTGAAACTGCATTCAATTTCACGCGTTAGTTTTCGAGTGATGCACGTACAAACATACAGACAGATTGGCGGACAGGCAGACAAAAATTCTAAAAATGCTTGAATTGGCTTCTATTACTCTATAATATACAGACATCGGCCTGTTACAATATTATTATATGTATAGATGTGGCACCTGATAGCTAAATATAATTAGCTTATCATTAGTCGTCAGTCATTTAGTCATTAGAAGTCAGTCGTTTGTAATTTGTTTATTCGTTAGTAATAAATCAATGACCAAAAATTACCCGCGGCCCCCCTTTCCAAAATCCTGGCTACGCTACTGGTGCATGCACGAAGATATAACTATTGTTTTTGTATGAACCTGCAGCTACCTTGCACACAAAATGCTCGTTGCTATCCGTTGACCAAACTATCGTCAACAATGCCAAGTAACCAAAAAAAGCTAAAATGTTCCGCTACGTTGCGTTCGCTCGACTAGCGCGTGAGGGGGAGTTTAGAAACAGAAACTCGCGACCAATTTGCAGTGCTCTAGCCACATATGTACTTAAAAACATATGTATGTACATATGTACGTGCACATATTACGATAATCAAAATAAAATTTAACTGCAATGTTGCTAGCATTACAACAGTACTAATCATAATACATAACAGTAACCATCAGTGTCGATGTGGAGATATGATCAGTGGTCAAGCTCCTACATACAATAAATACAAATTTACGCGCTGAGTGGCGCTGAAGTCGTCGACATATCACTGGTGGTTTAGCTTAGTACATGACTACTTAAAAACCACTATATATATATACATTCATATGAACATACATAGACTTGAGGTATGGAAATAATATTTCAAAAATATTTCCCGCTGGTGACATTGTTGTCGAGGGATTAATTACATTTTTGCGACAATTGTGTCGCTAGAT
>NW_016207704.1:0-2049 GCF_001687245.7 Rhagoletis zephyria
CCGTCAGGGAGTGAAGAGAAAAAGTTCTTCAAATTTATTTTGTTGTTTGGTTAACCGTGTCATGAAATGCCAGCATATGGGAGAATTTCACGAACTTTTTTTTATGGACGTAAAACTTTTGTTACGTTATTTAAGGCGCAATGGAAATATGCCCTCTGATGACCACCAAACCATAACCTAATAAGATACATGTGCCACTGGAAATCGTGAATGTGAAATGTTGGTGAAAATGTTGGACCAAAATATTTGAATAAACAAAATTATAATGTGCCAAACTGGAGCAAAGCCAAAAAGTTCCCATTTAGGAAAAGAGGATCAAAAATAGCTCCATTTAAGTGGAATTTTACTAAAAAGTATAAAAATAGGTGTTTCTTTTACAACCGAGCTGCAAAACGACACTCGGTAAAATAACTAAATACATACATACATGCAAAGCAACAACACAAACTCGAATTCAGCCAGGTCGGTTAAAAAATAGATGACTTTATACATAATGTGGTTAAGTGAAAAAACTGATTTATTGCAAATTTTTGATAACACAGTACTTAAGGGAATAAATATCTATATAACACAAGTATTTCTCAAAATAAATTCCATTTAATTAAACAAATCACATGTTTCATGGAAAATTTAGCTTTTGTGCGCTTATGATACTAGTAATGAATTTTAAGGTGCACCTCAACTTTTTTTGATATGTCAGTTAGACTACTCTGGAGCTCAAAGCCTCATACATATTTATATACCTACAATTAACCGGGGAAAATGAAAGGTATATTTCGGTTTGACAAAGCATATTTATAAGCAATTATGCGGGCAATCCAATTAACCGGGTGCCGTTAAGCGTGAAGATGTACATGCATGGGCGTAGCCAGGTAGGGGCAGGGGGGTGCTCGAGCCTCCCCCCCCTAACTTTCAAATTTTCATAATATATATATAAAAAATAGTACCCTGAAATGCCAGCTTGTTGGGGTCGAGCCACCCAGAGTTCGTTTATGAAGTAGCATACATATTGACAGAGTCAGCTTCACCTAGCCTACAATTGCTGGTATTTTAGCTGGCAGTGCTATAATAATTCGTTTGCTGTTACGTACAGCAAAAAAAAAACAGCACCAGCATGCAAAGAATATAGTTTTAAATGGCCTTTTCTCCATTCATATCTACACACTGCTACTAATCGATAATAACACTAACAACGACACTTCAGTGCCATTTGAATTATTTCATTTTAATTTGTAATGCAATTCAATGCAACAATCTGAGTACATATTGGACATTTTTTTCCCACCCAAAAGCGATCAATACATATGCAAGTCATAGTGTAGTAAATAAAAGACGACGATTCTAAGAATTTACAATAACAAAGAGGTGAAACAATAGCCCACAGGTAACGAGTACATACATACATCGAAACCTTCCAGTACTTACGTAAATGTTTAGAAAAGTATGATTGTTGTTGTTAGAATACATTGTCAACGTAAATACATTCATATAAATACATACATACATATATGTATAAGTATGTTTATAGACATGTTCATATGCCACAACGAGGGGGTGTGGCACGAATTATGTAGTTGTATAAAATTTTTTTTTTTTTTTGCAAAATAGAAAACAAATAATGATCCCACAACAATCGATATGCAATACGAATACTGCTTAGCTTAATCTAAAATTCTGAAAATGCTGCGACAACAACAGCAAATAGCCAAATAAGACACCAGCACAACTATCAATTAGAATTGCAAAGCAGCAATCGCAGGCATTTAGCTTTTGTGGCTGCTGCTGCAACATTTCGCGGTTGCGCTTTCTGCGCTTTGTAACCAACTACATAGCATTAAGAGGCAAACGCCAACAACAATACCAACTACAGCCTCCGTTGGCTGACAATAGGCAACGACGACATTCGGTCATATACAGAGAGTGTTTGGCACGTCGCGACGTAACACCTCACCTTGTTTGCTTGGTTTCGCATAAAATTCATAAAATTCAGAAAAAATATGTATTTGTAAAACTACAGCATTACTACATGGTAAATACAACAAATGGCAG
>NW_016207705.1:0-2049 GCF_001687245.7 Rhagoletis zephyria
ATACACATATATGTATACTGGGAAAAAGTTCGCTCTGCACCCCTGAGTCAAAAGTATTTTTACAAGCCAATTTCGAAAAAAACATTGTACGGCCCTTTTTACTTTTTTTCCATATCTTCGGATTTGCAGTCGAATCTTAGAGTATTGTATATCGATATTCTTGTTTCAAAGAGAAATTTTTTTCGTTCCAAAGTTCAACTATCATTTTTAGTGCTTTGCTCACCAGATCTCTGTTCGCATCACCCTAATATCAGTGAATTAAAGCTCACCAAAAATCATTAAAATTTTGCTAAGCAAGTATTTTTATTATGCTATTAGAAATATAAAAAAAAAATATAGCCGAATGTACTATTTTGTCACCTGAAATGCAAAAAGACGTAACAACATCGTAATTGAAATGGAAACAAATTTTTTTTCTTCATTAAATTTTGTGGGAGTTGTAATTCGACGAAATCCATATCAATCAAAAACTGCATTTTGAATTTTTTATTAGTTAAGACTTTTTGAATTTCAGCGACGATGTGATGATTTGTAGGCGTCACCTAAAAATAAAAAAAGCAAACCGGTTCAGAAAAAAAAAATAAATTAAAAATGTTTTTTTTTTTCGAAAATGCCTTGCAAAAATACTTTAAAATCAGAGGTGTACGGCGAATTTTTTTCGTTTGCTGTTATGGCCTAATGTACACTTATACACAAAAATATATTAGTGAGCATCAATCTCCATACAAAAAAAACTCGTTACACTTCTTCGATCGGTATTAAAAAATTTGTTATAAAACTTCCGCCAAAATATTTTGAAAAAACACCAAAAAATTACCTTAGCTGCACCTGTTTGAAAGTGCCTTAATTTTTTTTTTTTTTTTTTTTAAAATAATTTCTTTTATTATTTTTTCTAAAACCTCACTACAAATCATAGACGAGTTTAAATTTAAAAGGTCTGCATAAAAACATTCACAAATTTTATCAACGAAAATAACAGATTTTTGGAGCTATGTAAGTATTTCAAATCGTTATAGCTCTGGCAAATCTTAATATTTAACCAACATTTTTTTTTTGCGGAAACATTAAGATATAATGTCCTTTAAACTTCCGTTGGAAAACCAGCAAATTTTTTTTGGAGTGGCAGCCTAATCTGTACATACATACATACACATCGTCGTTTAAAGTACAAAACCGCGTATCGTCATTCTGCAAAACCGCTTAACTGACATTGGCTGCCAAAAATTGGATTTGCTCACACAAGCTCTTCGCTCAATCCTTATCCATTCGTCTTGAAATATACTAGATAGAAATGCGATTGGTTTATAAAAAAGAGAACCATTTAGAAATATGAGTGTTTTTACGCTCAAGAAAATAATTTCTACAGCTTCACATACGCGATTTTGCATTTTGCTGATACGCGGTTTTGCATTTTGTGGATACGCGGTTTTGCACTTTAAACGGCGATATGTATGTAAGCGTGTAGGAGAGTTTTCTATCTTGATCGGGAAAATTCAATCAAATTTCTACGTGCAAAATATTTACTATGCAACGACCCGTCATCAACTATGCACACGCCTACATACTTTCATATACATACATATATGTACATTAGGATGATCCCAAAAAATATACAGGAAATCCAAATCTTTGGAATTTTCTTGCGGCCTATCATATAAGTATTCACCTTCTGAAATCTTCCAACAATAGAATTTTGATGCAAATATGACTATAAAATTTGTATTTAAAGACTAGATTTTCTATATAAGAGGTAACATTATCGCTTATTAAAAATTACTTAGTAAAATTATAAAGTGAAATATGCACCAAAATTTTACTATTTCAAGAAATATTTTCATTCGTTCAAAAAATATTTATTTTTAACAATTTTATAGCCATTCTAAAAAAAAAAATATATATATTTTCTCCATATGAAATATATGGAAAACCCCAAACCCGATTTCAAAATAAAAATAGGGGTCCCTTATTTTCTAAATTCTTCTGTGCTGTGGAGTGGCTGGAAAAAAAAATTGTCGGACCACGCTAATATAGTACACTCATGCATGCATA
>NW_016207706.1:0-2049 GCF_001687245.7 Rhagoletis zephyria
CTGCCGAGATAGGTCGATCTTCCACTCAGCCATCGATATGTATGTGCATCTGGGTAATCGAATTAGCCATATCTACCAAGCTCGGTGGATTTATTGCCATTGGCACAGAAACACACCCGACGAAAACTCCTATATATTAATAATAAAAAGGGATAATAATAATAATTTACTCCAAGTTAATACTTACAACAATATTTTAAAAAGAAATAAGTTTATTAGATAGATTTTCAGAAAATGTACACACTTATGACTACTTAAGTTCATATCGGTAAGCGTAAAAAAGGTAAAATATTTGAAATCGTCGGAAAACCCCAACTTTTCATGTAGTTTACAGAATGGGGAAAAAACGTTATTTAATACGTGCGCCGGATATAAAAAGTTCAGTTTCGCTCGAACTTATACTTCTTTACTTGTTTTTCTATTTGATGCCCGATTTCTATAAATAATACATCGTTGTTAATGAATAAAGAAATCGGACATCAGGATCCCAAAAAGTTTTTACACTCCTGAAATAGCCTCATAATAAGTGTTCAGAATTGCTTGGATACGGTCTAATGTGAATGGTACATATCTACGGTGACCAACTGTCCCGCTGAATATTTTTTTATAAGTCGGGACGTATAAGTGTCCCGGTTTTTCATATTTGTACCAATTAAATCCCAATTTTCGGTGTTTTCCTTATTAATTTAACAAGTCTCCCTGTACTCTGGCCCAAAAGCACTTCATTATCACAAGCAGGATGTCCAGGTTGTTTAAAAAAAGAGCGCAATTTCTGAGAAAAAATTCGCCAAAAATGGCCATTTTTTTTAAATAAAATTCATGAAGTCGATTTAACAAATCTTTTATTTTAAAAACGAGATAGTATTTAAAACCAAAAACGAATATAATACCCTCAGAGGGTAATAATAAATAAGACAAATCACTTATATAATAGTGATGTACAAACAATATTGGTTTCAACATATTTTGCAATAGGACTGCGCAATTATTAAATTAGAACTCATATTAATTGATTAAGCGCACAATCCGCCTTTAAGAGCTCGGCGCTAAAAATTAGATAAAAACCTATAATAAGGCGAGATCAGGTATTCAACAATTTCTTCAAAGTCACCTATAGTGTCTGAATGATTTACATTTCTGTTGTTGTCATATANAATTTCGAATCTTAGTCTTTGTTGAACTCCTTACGGAAAAAACGAATTCACTTATATTTCCAAACGTTTAATTTCTTCAGAGCCAGATGAAATAGTTCTGAGAAAAGTTATTCCGTGGGAAAGTTAAAATATTCAGTATCCGCTGCTTTCCTTTCCTTCAAAGTCAAATAGTGAATTGGCAGGTCCCTGAAACTCGCCCTCTTGTGATTCACACACTTTTCTGGTGACAAAACCAAAGCTTTTTTTGAAGTATTTAATTGACAAGGTAATCGTTTCAAAATATCTTCGATTAGGGTGATTAAAAATTTTTGACAGTTTTTTAATATGCTTCTCAAAACAAATTTATCACGCAGTTCATTAGCCTCTTCTGTAAAATTATCGTGGAAAACTAAGTTTTGTATATTTTTATAATTGGAAAAAATTCCTAAATTTTTACGCGCAAATATCCAAAAAAAAATCGCCAAATCTGGACACTCTGATCACAAGGGACATATAATATAAAAGCACCGTAAACATAGGCGGCATCCTTATTTTCTATGATCTTTGGTAATATTTTATTCTGTCAAACTGGTACCCCGCTATATTGCAGTCTGTCATTCTTGTTTTTTATGAAACAATTCTATCTTGAAATAAGTGAAATAATAAAAACATAATAATTCCCTCAAAAAAATCATTGTATAAAAATTATAAGCTGTAGATACAGTGCCAAAAATATAAATAGGGAAGAGACATTTTAGCATTATTTGGCTATTCTCGAGTATTTAATGTTTATTATTTTTTATGAAAGTGTAGCTCAGTATCTAACAAATACCATGTAAGTAAGAATTTCTTAGAAACGTGAGTACAGTTGATTTTCTGTAAATTTTTTGTGGAAGGTGTTGCTCATTTTTTCCAT
>NW_016207707.1:0-282 GCF_001687245.7 Rhagoletis zephyria
GAAATTCGACTACTTCTTCGGCGGCGGTACTTAATGAGCGGGAAATGTGATTTCACTGCCCGCATATGTCGGTTTGTTGAAGAGTGCTCTCTGAGAGCAGGTGTGAGAGTCGAGTAGCGAAAGCTCTGGCTGTCTGTTGTGATTGCAGCTTTTCGACGTTAAGCTTTCCTTGCATATTTGGGCGCACATTTTTTGCTGCACAGAGGCGGGTGCGTATCTTGGCTGCAACAAGATAGTGGTCCGAGTCGATGTTTGGGCCTCGGAGTGTGCGTACGTCTAAAA
>NW_016207707.1:335-919 GCF_001687245.7 Rhagoletis zephyria
TGATCGATTTGGTTTCTCGTTTTTCGATCCGGAGACAGGAACGTAGCTTGATGGATCTTTTTATGATTGAACCTAGTACTGCATACTACCATCTTTCGGGCCCCGGCGAAGTCGATCAGCCTCAATCCGTTGTCGGACGTTTCGTCGTGGAGGCTGAATTTTCCGACGGTGGTTCCAAAGATCCCTTCTTTGCCCACCCTGGCATTGAAGTCGCCAAGCACGATTTTGATATCATGACGGGGGCAGCGCTCGTACGTGCGCTCCAAGCGCTCATAGAAGAGATCCTTGGATGCCTCATCCTTCTCTGCCGTCGAAGAATCTCGCTTTGATGCGGATTGTGGCTAGACGCTCGTCCACCGGGGTGAACGACAGTACTCGGCGACGGAGTCTCTCTCCCACCACAAATCCAACTCCGAATTTGCGCTCCTTTACATGGCAGCTGTAGTAGACGGCGCAAGGCCCTAGACATTTCTTGTCTTGCCCCGTCCATCGCATTTCTTGGATAGCGGTGATGTCAGCTTTTGTGCTTACGAGGACATCAACCAGCCGGGCAGCGGCACCTTCCCCATTAAGGGTCCGGACAT
>NW_016207707.1:1052-2049 GCF_001687245.7 Rhagoletis zephyria
TGGTTTCGCAACCAAATACACGTTTATATAGCGAGCCGCTTGCTCCAAGCAGACACCCGCTTGCAGCCGCACCTGCTGGGGAACAGACGCTGCAGACTTCAGTGTGCCCTTAAACCGAATAAGTCGGAGTGGCCCCACCAAAGCTCCCTCTCTTTCTGCCGTGACCCAAGGCTCCACTCGGATTGGTTACCGCATCTCGCACATGGGTTGCTCACGTTGCCCAGAGTGCGCGAACGAGGACGCAAGAGTCGGGATTGAGTATAGCCATGCAACTGTAACTACTACTAGAAGTGAATAAACTTGCTTTAATTAATTTTTCTACAAAAAATTATGTAGTTTACACAATGCAATTATTATTGCATTTACAGTTCTTTTCCACACACATCCACAGTCAAAACTACATCTTCACCAGGAATTCACTTACGACATTTAAAGTTTCATCAACAGACAGTTGCCAGATTTGCCAACAAATTATAAGTAATATACTTTACAGCTATAATCAAATGGAGAAACGGATGTGAATGAAGTGGCACAAATGCACACGAAAACTTTTCTGATTTTTATATCTAGGTATGTATGTATGTATGTATGCATCTTTGCGAGTATGATTAAGAAAATGTCTCGCATAAAAATTGCAAGTAAATACATTGCATTGCCGACAAGTTGAGTACGTAGTTGCCTTTTTTTATTTTTTGGAATATAAAACATATCAGCCAACGACCAACTTCGAAAATTAAAATAAGAGGAACTTTAAACTGAGAAAAGATTACAACGAGACACACTTATACCACACCCACTCCCCATACTATAAATATTTCAGCAGTACCATAGTTACTCCGTCCTGCTCGCATTTTAATAGCGTTGAGCGAAATGAAGCCAGCGAAGAGATGGTAGGCAAAAAATAATCGACAACTAAAGTTGCTCTATGCCGGTTGGCACTTGAGCGCGCACTCTAACATTTTGTCTCAGCGTGTCCAAGTGCTACGCGCCAAAGTGA
>NW_016207709.1:0-2049 GCF_001687245.7 Rhagoletis zephyria
TGCGCCTTGATGTTGTCACACAAAGCGGAGGGACCACAGTTTTACGCCGTCTCCGAACGGCGATTGTATTTTCATGAGAAGCCGTTTTTCATGGCAGAAATACACTCGGAGGTTTGCCATAGTCTGCCGAGGGACGACCGCTGTTAAGAAAAAACCTTTTTCTATATTTTTTGCGATGTTGCTTTGACCAGGGTTTGCACCCAGGTGCTGATGAGTGAAAGCGCGCACTGCTTACCACTACACCACAGCGGCATTTTAACCAACTCCATATAAAAATCAAGGATTCAAACTATATACAACATTTAGAAAAATTCAAAACAATTTGGACTGAAATTCGAATTCTTTACTCGGAATTTGTAAAACAATTTAAGGTATGGAGTTTTATAGCATGAACGAAAGACACGAGGTCACGCCTTAAGGAAATAAAGAAAAAAGTTATTTTCTAGCCGCTGAAATCTCGACGTCATCTTTATTGTAAGAAGTAAACAACGAAGAGAACAAAAAAAAACCGCGTAATTGTTGAACGCATGAATAATCATTTTTATTATTCAAATTCTTCTATAAATCATGTCGTTGTGTTAAATTATTCTTTAGCTTATGTGTGCACACGTTGTCACAATCGAAAATTTAAGAAAATTGCAGTAAAAAGCCTCCACCAAATTGTAAACAACGAACAAATGTAAATAAACGGCTAATGTCAAAGTCGCCCAACTTTTTTCCTAAATGCGATTATAACGGGCTACTAAGAAGAGGGCGTGATCTTGTATTTTTGGTTCATGGTTTTATAGCCCATAATATTTGAGTACAGCCAACACTGTGCAGTTAAAAATTCCCGTATATTTATTTTAGTTCTTTTGCCGCACGNCCAACACTGTGCAGTTAAAAATTCCCGTATATTTATTTTAGTTCTTTTGTGGTTTTTTCTATTTAAGAATTTCCATTGATAAAAAATGACGTTGATTTAATATTTCTTCCGAACAATCATTTATATTTAGGCAATCAAAAGCTCTTCGAAATTTCAGTAAAATGAGTTTTGAATGGAACACGAAATGTTCGCCTTATATCAAAATATATTTATACGTATGTATGTAAGTTCAAAAAAAATCTACCAAAATTAGAAAAAATTTACCTTTTTACCAACCCAAATTTTGGTAATAATTTACCAAATCGGCAACCCTGATCCGATCATTGGATCATGTAGAAATTAACGGTACCCTTAAATTTTTATGTGAGAATTGAAGTCGCTTTTTTTTTGCTTAAAAATGACTTGTCGTATGTTTACTTTAATACATATATTTTTAATTTCAAATAAAACTGAAATTAAAGTTTTCCTCCATAAGATTTGTGTTATATGTATTTTGCTAGTAATAAACACAACGAATTCGATACGAGCTCGTTTTCTCTGATATAACTATCGAGATGATACTTCGCGGCGATAGAGTCGAGTTTTTCGAATCGTTGGCGATTCGAGAATATTTATTTTTTCTGCTAAAAACTTCTAACTTGAAAGCAGCACAGAGTTTCCCGAAAGCCAACTATGTCGACTGCGTTCCAGTGAAAATAACACCCCATGCCAACCTAAACTCTATCCAGGGAAGATTCTACTCCAAAAACATAATCGACATTTCAGAAGAAGAGCTAACACAAGAACTCGCATCTCAAAAAGTGATCCACGTTAAAAAAATCATGAAGAAAGTTGACAGTAACTTGATACCAACAGGAGCCGCAATTGTTACATGCGATCTTATTCGACGACCCGAATACCTCAAGCTTGGCTGGGAAAGGGTCAAAATTGAAGAGCACATTCCTAATCCCATGCGATGCAACAACTGCCAGAAACTGGGCCATACGAAGATGTGGTGTAGAAACGTAGAGTTGTGTAGAACGTGCGCACTGATCCCTGCTCATGAAACTTGCGTAAGAACCTATTGTGTTAACTGTGACAATGATATACACACATCATTTGACTCGACATGCTCTACATTCCTCAAACATAAGTCAGTTAATAAGCTAAAAATCGATCGACGATGCATCGCTCGACAAGCGTGG
>NW_016207710.1:0-2049 GCF_001687245.7 Rhagoletis zephyria
GGGTGGCATCACCTTCTAAAAATATTTTCGAAAAGGCCTATTTAACTTCTTTTTTTACTCGTAATGTTTAATTTTACTTATTGACTAAATTCGATTTAAAACTATAAAAAGGTGGCAACGCTCCTAAGAAACGAAATCTCGAAACAAAGCTTTAGCTAGCTTATGGAAAAATAGGATTTGTCTTTTAAACCGGCGGTCGCTCTCTTCAAAATAAAGCACTTGTAACACTTCATTTAACTTAATAATAAAATTTAATTTAACTTTTGAAATAGGTGGCAATCCTGTTTCGCTAAAAATTCTATTTTTATTCTCGTTTGTTTGACATCCATATTGTATAATTTCGTTGAACTTATAATAGATGTTATATAACTTTTTAAGCTGTTGGCAACTCTCTTCAAAACCTATACTACATACATATATGTACATACATATGTTAATCACGGTCATAGGCTATACGCAATGCAAATTTTATCCAAAGAAAGAGCAACAAATATACTTCAGTCAAAAATCTTCACATGCACATAGGGTTTCATTTAACTTGTCAATTAAATTGTTTTTAAAGTTCCTCGGTTGGTGGCAACCCTCGTCAAAAATATTTTCGAAAAAGACACAGCTTTATTAAAACCTCCCTCATCTGCCAACCATAGAAACATATATTATTTATATTGTTCACAAAATTGTTTCTTAATATCCAAAAAGGGGCAGACCCTTTATAAATATTTTTCAAATAAACCTTTCTTAAACTTCTCGTTTGATACCAATAATAAAATATNAAACATATATTATTTATATTGTTCACAAAATTGTTTCTTAATATCCAAAAAGGGGCAGACCCTTTATAAATATTTTTCAAATAAACCTTTCTTAAACTTCTCGTTTGATACCAATAATAAAATATGTATTTCGTTTAATTTATTAATTAATCGATTTTAGATTTTTTAACAGGTGGTAACCCGTTAAAAAATATTTTCGAAATAAATTGTTTCGTTTGACACCCACATTGTTGTAATATTTTATTAACATAGCTTATAAATTAATTGAGTTTAACTTTTCCAAAAAGGTTCCAAGCCTCTTCAAATATATCCTATACATTAGTCCAGGCTATAATCTATCTGTGTGCCAAATTTCATTGAAATACATCCAGCGGGTTTGGCTTGAAAAAGCAACAAACATACTCACTCACTCACTCATTCACAAATTTTGACATAATAGCAGGATTTATAATGGTAGAATGAGGTTAGGTTAAGTTGTTGTGGCAGACCCCACACGGCGAGACCCATTTAAACATTAATTAGATTGTCCATTGTGTTACCACATTACACAATCTCTTTGAACGGTAACTGAAGATACTCTGTGTTAGAACTAACAGAAGCGTTGGGTGCTCAGAACAAAGTTCCGCAGGCAGCTGATGTCCACTCCGGAGAGCTTTTAGGGACTGTTGATGAAATGCGCACCGAGCTACTTGAACCTTAGTCTAGCGAAGAAGGAAGTGCTGAGATGATTACACCTCCGTGACGATNTAGCATTTAGCGCTAGAGTTAGAGTGGTCCGGAGCGCTCCGCTGATTCCAACGAGGGTCGCCCTTTGCACATGTTCTAGTTTCCTTACAAGAGTATACTTTTCCTGTAAATTCCACCAGACAATGATCACTGATATATCACTTTTGGATAGATACCCCATCTCTACCCCATGGCATTTTTACAGAAGTAAAGAGCCAACGATACATTTTTTACTCGTTCCCCAATATTTGACTTCATGATAACTTCCTGTCCAGGATCACGACCAAGAACTTGATTCTGTCAAAGAGAACAAGGGAAACACCCTTTATTGAGGCAAGCTGGACACGAGGCACTTTATACCTTCTAGTGCATAGTATGAGCTCCGCCTTTCCAGGATTTATAGCTAGTCCGCAGCTAGCAGAGCAATTTGCGACCAAGTTCAGGTAGCCTTGCATAAAATCATACCGAGTGTCCAAGAACTTTCCTCTGACGATGAGTGCTACATCATCCGCGTAGGCAATAACCTGGCATCCTCTTCTTTCCAACTCTT
>NW_016207711.1:0-2049 GCF_001687245.7 Rhagoletis zephyria
CGCAAGTGAATGAGAAATGAGACACGTTTGAATAAAAAGCAAATAAAAAGATCTGAATGTTGTTTTCTTCTTAGCTGACTTCGACTTGTTAAGCGAATTTGAAATGTGCTTCGGAGGAGCGGAAGATCAAGGCACATTTTGTATTTCGCGTTTATTTCGAGCTTAAGAAAAACAAATTTTTATTTACATCAATAGAGATCATATTTTAGAAACTAGTTTTGAGGATTCAAAAGGTCTAATAATAGTTATATAGGCGGTTTGCTGCTTTTTGGTCGGCAGTTAGTCTGCGAGTCATTCTGCTATCGTAAAACCGACGTCGCATGGTCGGTATTACCAGCATATCCTATACTCGTTCCTTCCGGTTCGGACGATGCGAGTGATCATCAACTACATATCTGTGAAGAAGAAGTAAGAAACAAAGTTAACGCCTTGTTGGCATCCTATCAACGACGCTGTATTATCTGTACATAGCCAAAGTATCCTCGCCGCCAGGTTGAGTCAACTTAGTAGCGAGCACCAACGACTGCACCATCTTGGAGAGGGGCCAAAATGCTAGAATTTTCACTGCCATTATTCTAAAAATTGGCGGGGGTTACAGCCTCTGCCATCCTCTTCACAGCAAGGACAAAAGAAGTCATACTCAACGCTCAAAGTCAACGTCGACAACGCTTCCGCATTCCGGCTGTGAACCACCCCAAACTAATTAGAGGCTAGCTAACTACTTGACAGCCTGTTCTTTTTTCCACACAAATGATGATTTTTAACAAGGTTCTCAATTCATTCGACGACAGCACTTGGGCTGTCAACTAAGAAAAATTCGTTGGCCTTTATTTCTTTGCCATTCAAAACGGAGCCGAAGCAACTACATAATGCTTCCGATGAAATTAGCATTTTTAATTCTAAAGCTTTTCAAATCCAAGTATTTTTTTTTATCAAGATGCTTCTGCTTACTATAAAAAGTTGTTCATGCAAAGTTCTAAAGTCATCTGATGAGTTTTGGTAGCGAAATGATTCAAGGGATAAAAATGTGTGAAGAAATTGTTTAATTTTTTTTTAGGGAAAACCCATATTTTCAAAACTTAATCTTAAAAAATCAGACGTAAAGGAATAGCGTCTTTCAAAAGCTGTAATGTACTGCACTTTTAGAAAAACGTCCAAGTATGTATTACGGGAGGATAAGTAGCGGAAAAAATTCAATGCTTTGAGGCAATAGTTAGAAAAGTTAAAAAGGAGTAAGGTCATACAAGCTCCGAAGAGAAATGCAAAAAAGAACATCGAAGCAAAGGAACAAGCCAAACGGATAATTACATATCGCTAGCTTAGGGTAAGAACATAGTGGAGCGGTGAGCAGAGAGCATCGAGCAAAGCGTCGATTTCAAACGCATATGTTTCAATGGGAAAGCGCATAGTGAAGAGCAAAGCGTACATACACATTTGTAATTGAAGCTTTGCTCGATGTTAGCTCTTCGCTTTGCTCGCCGCTCCACTATGTTTTTACTCTTAGAGTGATAAAAGNCTTTGAATACAGCATTTCGCGAGTTTAAATCCATACTTCATACGAAGAAGAAGAAAAATCGCAAAACTAAGCAATAATTTTCTTTGAAAAATATTGAAAATAAGAGATTATTAAACAGATTGGTTTTTAATAAAAAAAAAATGAACTCTACGCTAGCGATATGTACTTGCCCACTTTTCGCATCTTCCGGGATTTTCATGTCGCATAGAAGCGGCCATTCTCAACAGAAATTACGCTTTTGAGCTTTTTCGTTAAAGGTGAAGCAAAAAGTGAAGCGAAAACTGACTAGCTGTGCTAATTAAATATGTATCAACCAGCCGTTATTATGCAGTCGTAAATTTTTCGATATCGTTAATTTCACATTTTGTCAAATGATATTTAATAAGTAGCCAAGGCGCCTAAAAGCATACTATACGACACTTTAAACATCAACAATTTCTGCAACACCCAGAAAGGGCATAATGAACACAACAATGAGACATAATAATCCCAAGCTAACCCAAACTTTGCACTAATATTGTTTAATCGTGCGA
>NW_016207712.1:0-2049 GCF_001687245.7 Rhagoletis zephyria
AATACTAATGCATGAAAATCCTAACCTCAAAAAAATCACCCGTTAGTGCTCATATAGCCGTAGTTGTGCATGTAACGTATAAGCCCACACAAGGTCACCTTACACGTTTACACGCACGCCTTAACATAAAAGTATATTACATATTTAAAAGTAATTAAATATTGGTATGGAATATTTTTCTACACTATTCTTCACGAATATTGTGTACAACTATTAATATCTTCATGTACGTACAAATATAAAAATTTCAGAATGAATTTTGAGTGTGCCAATAAATATTGTAAAATTGGAATTTCTGTTTCGCAAATCATCATCTTCTTATAATCAATGTATGTAAGTTTTTTTTTTTCATTTTGTGGCACACTAGTTTTATTACTCTAGATTGGTTCGTTTTGGCAAGAAAAACATTTTCACCGTTTAATGTTGACATTTTGAAGTATTGTAAACTTTTAAAATTAAAAAATCGTTAAATTTCAAAAATTACAAAATAGCTGCGATATATATTCAGGTTGCTGCCATTTTTTTTTAATTTGGTGGCACAATCTTGAAAGTTCACAGAAAACTTGCCAAAGTTATAAAAAAATCAATTATGATTTTTTCGAGTGACAATGAAAAAATTAGTTATTTCGGTACTTTTTCGCCTAAATAACTGTTTTAGGGTTAAAGTTGTGCAAATATTTGCATTATTATGTTTTTTATTGTACTTGCATCGGGAACTTCTTTGATTGAAATAAATGCAAGAATAATGGTTTAGCGTTTTTTTTTCTGCCGAGAGAAGGGAGTAATGATAAAAATACAACTCGTGAGATTTACTCATATACATACTAGGAAGGTTAGTCCCGGGATCCCGGCCTTAATAAGGTCCAAAAAATTCCGGGAGTCTTGGCAAATAGTCCCGGGGTCCCTTTTCCTGACCAGTATTGGCTATATTTCTTTTTTTATTTAATATTTAATTTTTTTTTTTTTTTACAAATGTCTAGCTCATTGTACAATAACACCGAGCGATTGTGTAGTTTAAACACAAATATTAATATATTCGCGAAACCATGGGCCAAATATAGTAAAATTGCGTTTTTAGTTTTTCACTCTGACGTCAGTAATTCAAAAATGATTTAAAAAATTCAGAGAAATGTGCTTAGAGAAGAAGTATGAGTATGTATTGAAAATGTCCTTTTAAAATTGTATCCTGGAAATATATATATATATATATATATATATAAACTTTATCAGCTTAAAAAAAAACCTATTCGTCCTTGTGAATGCTAAAATATTAATTTTTTTAAATTCTAAAGAAATTTCCTTATTACATATTTTTATTCTACATTGCATTGAATTTTTTTTAACAACTTTTGGAATTAATCATATCTTTGAAATTGCAAAGTCCTTCAAAATCAATTCTGCGGTCAGAGACAAAAAAAAACAACGCCACTTTGAATAAAAAAGTTCGTTTCAAACCCATTTATTTATTATTTATTTTATCGTAGTAAAACCAGACTCCCTGAGGAAGACGCGAAATGCGTTGAAACGCGTAGGAGGAAAAAAGAAAACAATCTTTCGTTTTTCTTCTTATCGGCCGAAGCAGCTCCAACCCAGCAAACAATCAATAAGGAATTTGGCCCAAATAAAAGCAAAATATACAGGCATGTTCTGCAAATCGTACGATTTCAAATCGGTGCGATTTGCGAAGTATCGTTGTATATTTGTAATCAAAGTATTAAATGATTCATATGGAAACTGCTGGAAACACGTCATTTATGTTATATCCGTCGATTTAGCGCCAAATTTTTCCCTCTTTGTTATAAATCCTCCGAAATAGATTTTGTAAATCGTACCGATTTGAAATTGTACGATTTGCAGAACATGCCTGATAGAAGCAGTTTTTTCGATTTACGTTATTGAAAAGTAATGAATATCTAAATTCCGGGACTAATTCCGAGATCCCGGGATTATGATAATGACCTCCCGAAAATCCGGGGATCGGAAAAGGCTGAAAAATTAACATCCCTTATAACGGGTGATTTTTTTGAGGTTAGGATTTTCATGCATTAG
>NW_016207713.1:0-2049 GCF_001687245.7 Rhagoletis zephyria
ATAAATGTCACGCAAAGCTACAAAGTTTTATCTGGCATCAGCTTTACTATTAATTGATGCTTCGCTTGTACTTCGGCAAGGCAAATCAAATCAGTTGCTGTTCACAGTGTTCGGACGAAAAAAATTTTTGAAGTCAAACTTCGTAATGGAGTTCGGAGATGTGTGCAAAAAATTGAGGCCCATTAAACACTCGCTTCTTTTGTATGAAAAGAAGGTATAAATGCAAATAGATTTTGACACCCTAAATTTTTTGTAAAAAAAAACGAAAATAATCGACATTTTAGAAGCCAAATAATTTGAAAATAAAAAAATTTAAAATCAGCTGCTCTACTGATACTACCTGTTCAATATTAAACCACAAAATCGTGCATTCGCTTAAAATAAACAGAAAGTTCGGGATGGAAGAATGTGCAAATTACAAAAAAAAGTTTCAAGATGTGGTAGTTTTTAAGCTTACGGTGTAGTAGAAATTTAAATTAGGAAAAAAGTGGAATCTATTTCATAGTCCGAGCACTAACTGTTGAGAAAGACATCGTTGCTTCGCACACAAGCGCATGTACGCTTTTTTTTTTGGGATGACGCCCGTGAAGAAGGAAACTCTCATGAGTGCTACTACAACGGCATAGCAGCATGCACGACTTGCAGCCTCACGGCTGCACCTACTTACTAAAACCTCTTCATAAACGCCTCTTCCCGTGGCTCCCATATAATCCCCGTCCGGTAGTATCGTTCTGAGGGTACACTTTCTCGTCTTCATTTCCCGCAATGCCATTATAGACTGATATATGTAAATTTTAAGTATGATTCGAAAATGCTCAGTGAGCTGGAAAAACGTTGCAGCAGTCATTGAGCCTAAACATGATATTGAAGTAGAGCTCATGGCAAAAAATCCCACCATCGGGAAGGGTAGGCTTCGATCCATGTTTCTTCAGTTATTTATACCTACAAATCACTACTAATACCAATGAAGCCACCCTCCTCTACATGATTTATGTAGCTAGGGAAGATGTCACCAGAGAATTCTACTCCATTAATCTTAATGGGCGTAACTATGGAATCATTCGTGTAGGAAAGAAGAAGAAATTACTTTCGACTTCATCTCTTAACAAACACCCACTGCAGAGTATAAAACAGCCAATATTTTCCTCACTTTTTCCTAATGGTGGGACTCCATGGAGTTTTCATATGGATCAGATCCAAGTACTTGCCGCTGTGAGAAAGCTGCGAGCTGACATGACGCCATCACTCTATCTCGCCCACGTCCACTTCACCAAGAAAACAACTCTAAATGGGGTGAGGAAGTTGAGCTTGGATAAGATCGCGGTCGACGTTGCCACAGAAGTAAAGTATCCGGAACTTATCCGGGACTCCAAACTCCTGTGGAGTACTAATATCGAGGCGGCCAGACTACGAGAGCGCTGATGGTGTTTAACAGGAAAATCCTGGTGATGCATTCAAAAGACCCTAAGATTGTAAATTTCCATATACATAAATATAATTCAAAAAATAAAATAATTTTTCACTTAAATTGGTTTCGTGAAATTGGCTGTAAGTCTCCTGTGGGTATTAGAGTAGGTGTAACAAGTCAAAAGCTTACTATTTAGGATGGTACAATCTGAAAAGATACAGGCTAATCACGGGCCTTCCTTTCCTTTCCGCTGTTGTTACTCTGCCAAGGAAACATCATTAGACCTCCCTCTGGAGTGTGTGGATGTTTTACGTAGAAGAGGCAGGAGGCATTTATGGCGAAGAAAGGAGCACATACACTTCCTACCCCCGCGATCTATTCTGAAATTTAAAGAGTCTCCAGGAATAGCTCAGGTTTTTAATGTAGGCTGAGGTCACAATAGAACTTCTATATCATGTTATGATATCAAATTAAAAAATAGTATTTCCTTCTTGTTTGAAAGTTTATTATTGAATAATCAAAACTTTTCTTTTTGATAACAAACAAATTCATTGAAATACCCTATACTATCTACCAGTCTACATTTCTCATCGAGTAATTAGCACCACTTTTGTCTTAATAAGATTGATTACGCGGACGCT
>NW_016207714.1:0-2049 GCF_001687245.7 Rhagoletis zephyria
ATAAAATACATAGTAAAACTACGTTTGCTTGAAAATAATTCTACAGAATGTGTTTCAATCGGGATATCTTTGCTGCGCGACCACGGCGAAAAATCTTACATTGCCAACTTATATGTATATTCCAACTGATAACATGAGAAAAACTACCCCGAATCCGAGAAAAATTGAAGCGCACAGGCTTATGGAAAGTTCCTTGAACAGTGTACTTTCTTTTGAGCTCCTTGGGCGTGACACTACAAACACGAAGAACCAGGCTGTGAAGAAGGTGCCTATGGTCAACAACACCGTGGCCAAATGCGGAAACACAGCTGGATTCACGGGTGAAACATATCGTTGCATAGTCTCCATTTTATCTGGAATGAGATTTTTGTTATAATAGGAATTAAGATTACATTTTTTCAGTGCTAATCATCAATTACTTGTTTATAAAACACTCCACTTTTCGCAGGGATATGGAATGTCAACTTTGTGTAGGAAACTTGACAAATACGTGGCCCGGCGCCTTTATGTTCTAAACATGTGGCACATAAATCGATTTTTGCGTGGTTATCGAAAGGAATATAAATCGGGTTTTAAAAGCTATTGAAATTTTTTATACAAAAAGTAATACCAAAAGTACGTTTCTCAAGTAAAGCTCGTTCTCAATTAAAGCTCGTTTATAAATCACCCCGTTCATACAGTCAGATACGGTTGTTTTTTATCATGGAAAAATTAATGTTTTTAACGTTCTGTTATATAATGTTCAGACTGCCATCGAAAACATGGTTTCGTTGCTGAAACCGGTTTTCGACCTAAAACTTGAGTTTTCGTCCATGCAAAATCTGTCAAACGAAAACTTGTTTTCGCTGAAAACCACTTGAAAACTCACGTTCCACACATTCCAATCGGTGTCTGCAACCGTTTTTTTTTCGATTATTTATCGAAGTGGAAGTCATATTATATCATTTTTAATACGTCATTTCGGATTGGCTGGCCAAAATAAAGTAAGCATGGAAGTAAAAGGTTGTTAAAGAAAAGAATTGAAGGAAAAGTATTTTGGTTTTGTTTTTGTATAGCAAATCTGTAAACAAAGGATGAAAGAAATGTCAACGAAAACACCAACAGTCGGTGTGAACAGCCTTCAGCCCACAATCCCAAATCTCGTTTTCAAGGTGTTTTCGTTGTCGGTCAGAACATGGTATAATATGCGGGAACGACTGAATGGATTTGCATGAAAATTTGCACACAGATAGCTTATGACCTAGATTACCGGCCGTCTTCACATGCTTGAAAATCTCGCTTGCGTTCTGCTTTTTCCTCACGCAAGCGAGATAGAATTTTGTTGACTGGGCATTGGACAGCATTTCATTTGAAAAATGTCGCCAAACAAGAAGGTTCATGCCTAGCAGGCTCTTAAAAGTTTGAGAAAATTAGAAAATCTGCATAAGGAGATGTATTCTATTTTGAAATGAAAAATGGCTGCCTCTAAATTTTTATTTGCCTCCAAAATGAACGATGTTGCTACTCTGAAGAATTCTGCGAAATGAGAACATAGCTGTCAAACAGCAAAAATGACAGTTGAAAGCAAGCGAGAGCTCGCATACCGCTCGGTATGCGAGAAAAAGCTGTTTCGTACTTTTTGCGGTCTACACGTGCGGTTTCTCGCACAGCTTTCCCCATAGAACTTTGTTACCGATTCACACACGCCCTAACTGTGAAAAAGTTTCTGTGAAGTTCACAATGAAATCGTTTCCAACGAAAAATTAAATCAAACAAATTTCAGGAAAACAGCAGAAAGCGCATCCGTTTTACAACCATTTTCGATAGTTTTCTGCACATACGTTTCGGGTGAACACTTTAGTGGGAGAATTGATCTGTAAAACGTCCGAAAACGGAATCGGAAAACAGATGAAACATCAGGTATTTATACGAAATTGTTTCCATTTTCGGATACGTTTCCGGATATTTTGCTGGNTAAAACGTCCGAAAACGGAATCGGAAAACAGATGAAACATCAGGTATTTATACGAAATTGTTTCCATTTTCGGATACGTTTCCGGATATTTTGCT
>NW_016207715.1:0-2049 GCF_001687245.7 Rhagoletis zephyria
CGCAGCTGCGACAGAACCTATTGAAGGGCAGTCCTATCCTTTCGGCATGAACCCCAACGGGCCAGTGCCCTGTGCACACTGCAGTAAGTTTGTACGCATTTGTTTTGCTCATTCCTAAGAGAGCTTTGGTTTTGAGTGGGTCGTAGGACACCCAGAACTGCCGGGCAATTCTGTAGGATCCTGTGCAGTTCCACCTCTGCCTGGCCTTCGAATGATAAAATTCGGTAATTTTTNATTGATCAGAGGTATAGGCCAGCTCTCTCCTACATTCATCCACTAGCTGAGATCTAACAGAGTTAGAGGAAAGTGCCTGAATAGCCGCTTGGCTATCCGAGAGGATGTTCGCTTGCGTTCTCGCGGGTACATTGTCTTTGGTGTACCTTACTGCCTCCTTAATAGCAAACGTTTCGGCCTGGAAGACGCCGAACGCCTTCTGGTAGGCGGAAGGATAATTTTAGGTTATATTGCTCAATGAAGACCCCAGCACCAACCCCGCATTCCATCTTTGACCCATCCATAAAGACAGTTAAGCCCTGCAAGTACCCGAAATTTTCCTGATTCCAGTCACTGCGGCTTGGGAATTTCGTGCGGGGTTTGTGGTGAACCCAGGTCTTCGACAAGATATAGTCAGTGGGCAGCGCTTTAATTTCAGACGGTATTGCGTCTAGGATGGAACCGTGCCCGAACGGTCTTTCCATCCAGAGCCCCAAGGCACGCAGTCTGATGGCGCTGTTAGCAGCTGAATTCTCGGTGAAGATATCTATAGATAATAAGTCAAGAAGGACGTTCAAAACGTCCTTCGGACAGGATCTCCGCCTAGCTTTTTAACTACGTAATCCTTAGTAAGGCCTGGCCACCAGACCAGCCCCATAAGAGATTATGGGTCGGACTATAGCTGTGTACATCCAGTGCACAATTCTTGGTTTCAAACCCCATCTGTTGCCCAACATTCTCTTGGCCGCATAGAGAGCCACCGTGGCCTTCCTAGCACGCTCCTCAATGTTTGGTTTCCAGTTAAGTTTGGGATCCAAAATAACTCCAAGGTATTTCACCTTCATTGACGGAACCAGTTCCGTTCCTCGGATTCTTGGTTTATTAAAATTTGGTAATTTTGTTTTATTTGTGAATAGCAAAAGGTCAGTTTTCTCCGGGTTTACGCTAAGAGAACAGCCTATGGCCCAGGAATCTACTATCTTTAAAGTCCTTTCCATAATTTCACTTATGACTGAAGGAAACTGACCCGATACCAGTATCGCTACATCATCGGCGTAAGCCACCGCTTAGATTCTCTGAGAGTCCAGCTTTACCAGTAGTTTGTTTAAGACCATGTGCCATAGTAACGGTGATAGCACTCCTCCCTGTGGGGTGCCTCTCACTGCATATACGGCCCTGCTTTGGTACCCCAATTCGGCATGTATTACTCTGCTCCTTAGCAGAGACACTATCCAAGCCCGGACACAGTGATCAATCCCTGTTTCCATAAGTGCCTCATGGATGGAATCTACACTGACATTATTAAAGGCCCCCTCGATGTCTATAAAGGACGCCATTGTAAATTGTTTATAGTAGAGCGAACTCTCAATTGTACGTACCACTTCATGTAGGGCAGTCTCCGTTGACTTCCCTTTCAAGTACGCATGTTGAGAGCATGATAAATTGGACGTCTTATCCCTAACATACAGATCCAACAGCCTCTCAAACGTCTTGAGCACGAAGGAAATTAGGCTTATTGGTCGGAAATCTTTAGCATTGTCATGACCCCGTTTTCCCGCTTTAGGAATAAAAATTACCTTAATCTTCCTCCAACTTAACGGAACGTGGTTTAGTATTAGGCACCCTCTAAAAATTGTTTCTAGGACTGGAATGACCATCTCAGAAGCTTTCTGAAGCATCTTCGGAGAGGGTTGGTATATGGTCTGGGGCATCGGTTTCCACTACATCGATTTTGCACCCTTGAAAATGTGTATTCAGAATGATATCCAGCGACTCCCCAGCCGCATATTCCTTGGTATCCTCGATGGATTCGCAGAATTCCCTCCAGGACGCCTC
>NW_016207716.1:0-2049 GCF_001687245.7 Rhagoletis zephyria
GGCATTGATTTGGTTGCTTGGTTACATTCACTTTGGTTACGATTAAAAAGGAAAATTTGCAATTTGCGTTTTTATGAAATCGCAAACTCATGCAAACCTGCAGGCAGTTGGTGGTTTCAGTATATCATATATTCATATATAAAGAGGCGGTGGAACTCTAGAAATATTCGGGTACTCGGAGAGAAATTGTTCAGCTGTCTTTTGCGAAACCAGGCTTCGACACCTACATACCCACAGCCAAGTGTCCACGACTTTCCATGTATTTTCCTTATCGATCTTGTACAGCTCTATCCCTCTTACGTTCCTGGGTTTGACAAGATCTCATTATAGTAATTTCAGCAGAAGCAGCTAAAATCTGAATTGCGATTTGTTTTTTTACGACGTAGTTCTTAGTTATGAAAGTATGGCTTAGACTCAGAGGTCGAAAATAGCCCTCTCCACTTTGAAAGTGTCCCACAATAACCGCTAGTATTTAAGAGAAAAAATAACCCACAAAAGAGAACAGGTGGTCTATTTTTTGTGGATGTGTGCTCATCTCAGTGGGAAAGGTTTATTTGCATATAATTTTCGTTGCTGTTGGTCTCGGACATTTATCGCTGGGAGAGAAAAAATAAGTGTTAGAGCGCGGTTACCCGCTAACGTTTACGCAGGGTATCGTAGAAGTGCGTACAAAACATATCAAATTTGCTGTTGATAGAGAGAGAGAGAGAGAGAAGCAACGTCAAACATCACGGTCATGCTGTAGTAGGGTTGCGTGATTTTTGATCTTTATTGATTTAAAATCCGTTATCAATTAAAAAATATATTTGATTTGGTTTCTTCAGGATTTTCGGAATCTTCGGAACTACTTCAAGATTTTAATAGACTTTCGGGATTCTGGAGCCTTCCTCAAAATTTCCGGAATCTTCGGAACTACTTCGGTATTTTTGGGCTATTTCGAGATTTTCGAGAGTACTTTGGGATTTTCGGGATCCTCAGAACTAATTGTATTTTTTTTTGGAAAATGCATCCGTATTTTTCTCTAAAGGACATTAATAGCTTTTTGCAAAAGGCAGGCCCAACAATTTCTATTTTTGACTGCTATAGTGCTAAACTATATACTACATATTTTCTGATATACATATATGAATACGAAATGCGCTAACCTGACCTTATATGTGCATAGGTATGTTTATGGACGTTATTGCCGACTGCGTTTCCCCACCCACAAAAATTTTGGTTGCAATTTCCTGCAAACAGAAAACAGTTATATGTATTTTATCCGACACGCAATGACTTCCCTTAAATGCTTTCTGGTGCGGTAGATACATATATGTACATATATATGTGTACTTACACACATGCGTACATAGTCCATATTCAGTCCATATTCACATATGCAAGTCACTATTTGCATAAGCATTTTACCACTTGTATAAGCGATAGACAGCTTCAGTGCCATTGCTGATGTAGCCATTTTTTTATAGCCACAACTACATAATAGCGAAAAATAAAACTGTTGCCAAAAAGCGCGCTAATAGCAGTTTTCACTACGAAAATTTGCCGCTTTTACTGTCTATTGTTTTTATCGTAAAATACCTAGGGTAGACAAAAAATGCACAAACACTGCAGAACTTCACTTTTTATTGTAAGTATGTATATACAGCAGCATCAGCTTAAATCGAGGGACAAAGCATTTGCATAGAAAAAGAGAGTATAAACTTTATATGGGCCATCAAAATATATTTCATAGCATCTTGTCAACATTACATAGCTCAAGCCAGCTCTAATAGTACAAGTATGTGCATAAGTGCATACAATTGTTATGTGAATGATTTGCACTGTTAGCTCTTATGACTCGCTGACAACTGTCCGCTGCTGATATTGTTGTTTTAGTTGCGGTTGTTAATATCTACTCGTAGATGTGCACATCAGCCTGCGCGTGCATATTTCAAAAGCAATTGGTTCATCAAATGCAGTGACTTTAATTTTCATTAGTCGTTGATGTATTGAAGAGCTGATGGCTGTTGCCTATTCCTATTCCTATTTGTTTCTCAGACAAAGCTGAAG
>NW_016207718.1:0-2048 GCF_001687245.7 Rhagoletis zephyria
TTTCGCATAAAAAAAATTTATTTTCAAAATTGTTAGAGTTAAGCTCTCAAATAAAATTGGAATTAAATGTAAAATTATACTTCTATTTAAATACAAAAATAAACGCACAAAAGCATAAAACTTGGGCAATTAAAAACAAGAAAATTGCTAAAACGATTTTATAAACAATTTGTTTTATTTTATTNAAACAAAACTATAATCAAAATAAAAGCGTTGGTATCAGTGCTGACAAGATACATCCATCACTAAGGGTTAATTCGTTTGTTTATACTTTTTGACATTATAGTACCTTAAAAGAGAGCCGCACTGAGTTGTCAATCACACCTTGTTTAATACACCTTGAATAAAACATGTCTACTATAGAATAACGAAATTGAAAATGACCCTTTCATATGGCTCATTTTATCCACAAAATTGCAAAGGATACGAATTTTGTATAGCATCACCCTTATTGGATCGGACCTTTAAATCATTTTTACCACCTTCCACCTGAAATGCTCTTTGTTTTATGATCCTACGTTTTTTTTAATTTTCCGACTTTCGACAAATGTATGCTGACGAAAATCCAAAACCTTTTTTTTTAATTCCGGCCTAGACACTCTTTTCTAAAATACGTTACAAGTATTTAAAATAAAATTATTCAATGCGGTTAAAAATTTACTTTTTCAGACATTTTGAACAAAATCAGTCTATAGTTTCTCACCGTGCGGCGCCAGACATCGGTTTATTATATCGTCTTTTCTGACAACATATAACTTGACCACACCGTACTTTCCAGGCCGCTACCCGGGATAACTGAAGATTACTAACGGTGATGCGTACTGGCCAAGATGTTAGCGAAAATATTAGACAGTGAAAATTTCGCCAGTTCTGGTGCTGTAATTTCTTCGACGCATGGGTTATTGCACTTACAGCAGTATTCGACCGCTCCATCTCAAAAAATATATACATAGTACTACTGGAATAATCAAAAAACTACCTTAGAAAAACCTTATGGTGGCTCGTTAGGGTGGTAAGAACAGATCTCTGGTGGGTAAGCACTAGAATGGGGTACTTGAAGTCAATGAAATGTGGCGGCAAACCCTATGTACATACATTAGACTGAGAAGTATAAGGCGAACATCTTTTTTTTTTTGGTAAGGTCCACTAGCATATTTGACTCTCAGCAATATCTCTGGCAGGAAGTATCCGATTTTTTCCCTATTTTATGTTGACGTTCTTTCCCAGCGAATACTCTTTTTGCTATCATTAAAGAGCAATTGAGGAAAGTTAGTATATGTAATTATACAAAGTATGAAATATTTCCGACTTGGCAATTCCAAGAGGCCTCCTGTTGCTGCTTGGACAACAGAACTTTTCATTTGCATGTGGTCAAGTATCTGCAGGCTGCTGAACAACATATTCAGACGGTAGCTTATTTTTTCTTCGCATTTTCTTATCACTTTATTTTCACAACTGACTGGCTGCAACCGCTACAATCGGCTGCCTGTTTCACGCGCTCCTGAATAGCTGCTAGTCCTGGTTGGCTTGATGAATGCACAAAATTTCTCTCGCATTCTACCACACAGCAGACTTTTTTTAGACGGTACACCCACTGAAGTTGCTACAAGTCGAGGTAACCAAAATGAGAAATAAACTGAATGGGCGATTTAAAGTTGGAAGCAGGCATCAACATCCATGGAAGTGGTGAAAACTTTCCTGGAAATTTCTAACTACAACTACTCGTACGCTGCTTGTATGTGTGGGTGGGTGCTAGTGTATATGTTTGATATTTAGATTTTTTGCCAAAAGCTAACCGGGTAGTTTGCTTAATATTTTTCGTAAATGATTTAAACCGAGTAAATTTCATGAGCTCTGTAATCGTAAATTCATACTAGGCTTGCGAAATCGCAGGAAAATAACAAATACAACGCATTTGCTGTTATATTAAAGTTGCCAAATTCGTATGTATGTATATATTTGCAGCTGAAAATATTACAGTTGAAGGCAAACTTGCCATACCTGCCATGCTTTTGGCCAACGCCTTCAAATTTGACTCATAGACCTCC
>NW_016207719.1:0-2048 GCF_001687245.7 Rhagoletis zephyria
TCCCCACTCAGAGCCGCTATCCAAAACCCGAGCGTGTAGTCGCCTTTAAGTGGTCCCATAGCTACCTCTGAACAAGACTATGGCAAGGGTTGACCCATGCCCTTATGGGGTCATTAGTTCAGAGCCGACCAGCGCAAAGACGGGAGTCATCTCAACCGCACCTACACCACCAACTAAACGGCGACGGGAATTGGAACGTACCCTGAGGCCTGCCAGGGTTTTAACGGGACGGGGGCAGTTGCGGCATTAGCCCACCAGCCATTTCTGCTGAGTGTCACCCCAGCATACTCAGGTGGTAGAATACCACAACCACCAGCTCAGGGATCGACAAATCCAAAACGTTTTNTAGAATACCACAACCACCAGCTCAGGGATCGACAAATCCAAAAGGTTTACAGAATCGTAGTCAGAGGACGAAGCCAGGGTCGTTACCGTTCAGGTTAAGAGGCCGTGGAGGCCGCAGGCCATTTGGCGTTACCCAGGGTGCACCACGCGGAGGCGACCTGCTCTACACCCCTGTCAAATAGAAGAGTGTTAGGAAATATAGTTCTAAACTTTTTAATAAGTTAATTATTAAAAGATGGACTTCATTCGAATTAGGTTTGAAAATGTTTTATTCCTAAGCTATATTTAGGAGGGTTGCCACGTGCTGAAAAAATCAAATTCAACCTAGCACACCAGTTTATTGAAATATACATATATCACAATATCAGAGGAAAGAACATTAAGGTGATTTTGGTTCGAAAATATTTTAAAGTGAGTTGCCACCTGTTTTAAAGTGGATTTTAACTAACTTTTATACAAGGAGTGTTAAATATTAAAAAAGGGTGTCACGCGAAAGAGTTTAATAAAGATTTATTTGAAAATAGTTGGAACTTTTTAAAGCTACCGGGTGATTTGATTCCATTAAATGAGAGCCCTCGTGAGTCTGGCTGCGTGGATTTAAATGAAATTAAGCAAACGAATTAATTATGTATGAATATGTAACTCTGTCTATCATATGACATATTTTTTACATGGACCGAAAATAGCCGTTAAATATCAAGATTTTTATTTTTAGATCATTGCAAAATCGTTATTTTTTCATTTTTATTTAATTTATATTTAATTTTATTGGCCTTTTTCGTAAAATATAAAGTAGGCTTAAAGAGCTTTATAAAGTGACGTTTCATACATTTTTCAATTTATAAACCTTTTTAAGCCAGATTTTTTAAGTTTTTTAAGATGGTTGCCCACTGTACAAAAAGTTAAATTCAATTTTGGTCGTTTTAACGCCACGCGTGTTCACTAGTTATGTATATGTTATGTCTAAGCAATGTATTACCCCCCTTACACTTCTTCTGTCATCACAGTAGATAACTTAACAAAGCAAAATTACTAAATCGATTAAAAGCATATGCTCAAAATGTCATTCTGCTCGGTAGCTGCGGCATCAAAAATTGTAGCTTTTTGCCGCTGGCAGCTATGCAGTCATAACAATGCGATTGGGTTGGGTTGGGGTGGTAATTGCAGCGTATGTTATTACCAAATTCTACCACCCCTAAGGTACGTACATATTTACAGGTATACAATTGTATGTATGTTTGTAATTATTTAAGGTATTTAGGCGTGTTGCCATTGTTACAGTTTACATACCGAGAGCGCTTACTTAGATTGTATGTATGTGTGTATGTACATATGTACGCTATGTATAAATTTAATCCCACATGTCGCACCCGTTGAGTAATGAGTGTTGATCTCGTGTCAGTTTGCGTGTTGGGCACAATTATCTCGTGTCACAACACTCCAACAACTACGGCAACAACACTCGCAAACACCAGCGACATCCCACAGCTGGGAGATTAGCGGAAGCCACCCCCTGCTATGCGTCCATTGTTTGCAATCGCCTTTTCAGATTGTTACTGGTATCGCTGTTGTTGTTGTTGTTGTTGTGCCACACCCTATGTGGCGTGAAAATTCAAGAGTCAATTTGTTGTTTTTCATTGAGTTTATTTGCTCATTTTTTTTGGCCGCAACTGTGGCTGTGGCTGATGCTGCTACTAACGCTG
>NW_016207720.1:0-2048 GCF_001687245.7 Rhagoletis zephyria
GTATTTAATGTTCGGCTCCGCCCGAACTTAGACTTTCTTACGTGTTTATATTTCTCTTTAACTTTATACTGATCTTTATCTTCATCTACATACTCACCCCCACCTTTATCATATATTAAGTATTTCAATTTACCTTCCTATTTGTCTTATCACATGTGCTCTTTGTGCAGGTGAGATATTTGGGCGCGCTCCTGATATAAAGTTATTCCGGAAGCAAACTATTGTGGAGAAAGTAACAAGGCATAATTTGCTGTAAATATACTGCTGTAATATAGGGATGTGGAAGAGATAGTATATCTCTACGAAAAAATATAATGGTTGTGTAACGATAATCAGGCCAATTATGTAATTTGTTTTGAAGCCAATTATGGAATACACTAGAAAAGTTTATGTTAGCTAGCAAGGTAGAGAACCTGTAATTTAGTCTCTGCTAGCATCAGCGGCTTGCTTTGTAGTCTGGACTTCCCCTGCTCTGACGATTAACGCTATGCTTAGCATCGAGGCACGAAGACATTGATGTTAAGGCTGTCACAGTCCGCTTTGCCATCAGGCTAAGAATCAATAATTTCTCCTTCAACCCGTCGTATGAGCTCTGATTGGATTATTCCCTACATACATCATTCTACGTTGTGAAAGGAACATAATTAGCTTCTGGAACGGTAGTGCGGTTAAAATTTCCCCGTATATGTCAAAATTTGACGGTGTAGTTTGAAAAGGTGTGTTCTGTCAAGAACTCTCTGCAAATCTCATGTTTAGCCTGCCGGATATCCACTGCATATTTCAGGCAGATGTGGGCGCTAACAATGAGGCAGTCGAATGGTTACCCGTCACTGTAATGCCATGTATAAGAGTAACTGTTAATTCTGATAGCCAAGCGGAAATTGGGCTCTTGCATCGCTCATTATACGATCAAAACTGGTCGGAGAATGCCTTTCTTTTCTACCGATCACCTCGGTTTACTTTCAAATGCAGTATTGGTATTCTCCATCTTTGGAGCATCATTTAACTGCAAAGAGTTCTTTGATCGCATCGTTAAGAACTCTTTTTGCAGACTAAGAAGGTTCCACATCTTTTTTATACTTTACCACTGCTATATGCACCATACAATCGCCGATTTGAAAACTGTGATCCTAATCCCACAAGGTGTCACATCTTTTTCATATTTTTCCACTGCCAGGCCATTTACTCTATTGTCAGCACCTAAATCTTTATTTATATATAAAATCAATGAGTGACTTACTTCCCGGGTTTGCGTCTTGCATCTGTAAGCAGTCGTGTTCTTGTTGATGTAGTAGCTGTTGTTGTTGTTGTAGCGGAAATACTAAGCCCTACCGAAATCGGCAAGCCTAACAATCGTTGTCGTTAAGTTTAAAAAATCATAGGCCATGGAAGCGTGCTGTTTCGACGGCAGGGGACCAAAGGAAGAGGTATGTTAGCTGGGTGGGTTTAAGTGGGCAGGTGAAAAGGTGGTTGGGGGTAATAAGGTATGATTTTACAAACCATGTATTTTTTATATCGGGGTCAATTTTGGATAAATACGCGTTCTCTCGAATACAGTAGCCAGGCTTACGTGAGTCTTTCGCGGCAGTTGAAGATCTTCGTCTGCTAATGATTGTGGTTGGGCTCCAAAAACCTACCCTCATCCAATCCTGAGAAAATTTGTATCGAAGATATAGAACTTCTTTCTTTTTCTCACCATTTCGTAGTTTCTACTGCATTAATAATTATCTTTGAATGTTTCATGAGCTTCTTATTTGACAAATCTTTTCAGTTCCACATTAGCAACCAATACTCAAACTCAAACAAAGCGCATCAACGACAAGATCGCAGAGATCAGTGCGATCAACGGCAATATTTACTATTATTATTGTTGTTTTTGTCTAAAATTAAGTGCAACTAAAGCGCAGCATATTTTTATTTAAAACACATACATAGATCGTCCTAAGTAGATATATAAATGTGCATATTGCTATTTGCTGCTTACCATCGTTCACAGCGTGGTCAAAGTCAAAGTGAAACTCACGACGATCGACGACGATCAAGAAAAG
>NW_016207721.1:0-2048 GCF_001687245.7 Rhagoletis zephyria
CGTTGGTGATGGCGAATATCGCAGACGATTTAACGATGAGCTGTATGAGCTTTACAACTATAGACATAGTGCAGCGAATTAAAATTCAGCGGCTCCGCTGGCTTGGCCATGTCGTTCGGATGGACAGAAACGCTCCTGCTCTGAAAATATTCAACGCGGGCCGCGATGCTGGTAACAGAGGAAGAGGAAGGCCTCCTCTGCGTTGGAAAGACCAGGTGGAGAAGGACTTGGCTTCACTTGGCATTTACAATTGGCGTCAGTTAGCACAGAAGAGAAATGACTGGCGTGCTGTTTTGGACTCGGCCATAATCGCTTAGGCGGTTACAGCGCCAAATAAGAAGAAGAAGAAGCTCATGTTCTAAAGTTTTTATTTTCGTGACATGTAAATTGCATTTGTTTTTATATGCAATTACTCTGGTGTTATTGGGGAATATTACCTTAATCACGCACCTTTTTGGCCAGTTAGAATGGGCCTAGTACCCGAAAATATGCTTTCTAAAAGATACGGCTAAAATTAAAACGTTAATACTGAACGTTTTACACATTGTTATGGGTAATAACTTTTTACCAGGGAGTTTCTGGGGTAGCTGATTACGAATCTTATGTCAGTTTTTCAAAACTAAAATTGGCAGTTCCAATATGGCGATCAATTAAAAAAAAAATATTGGTTATGTTCGAAACTCGTCACTAGGGAGTTTTTGGGATCGCTGGTTATGAATCTCAAGTAAATTTTTTTAAATTCAAAATCGCGGATCCATTATGGTCATCAATTCTTTAAAAATTACTATAATTTAAACGTTGATACTGAACGTTTTAAGCATTGCATGGGTTGAAACTAGAGATGGACACGGGCCTATATTTTCAGGCCAAGCCCGGCACGAGTGCAAAATCAACTTTCAAAAACACGCACAAGCCCGCACGTTAAGAATTTTAGTGGGGCCCGGCCCGGCCCGGCACGACGGGACACGCCCCAGCCCGGAAATAAAGAGCCAACTTTTATTGTATGTATACATATGTACATATTTTTATTTTGTGTTTATGTCCATATGTATATTTATTTACTTAAGCGAATCAATATTTTACATCAAAGATTTTTATAATATATTTTCTGGGAAGTAGAAAAAGTGGAAGGTATTTTATGTACAGACATGGGCGTAGCCAGGTAGGGGCAGGGGGGTGCTCGAGCCTCCCCCCCCTCTAACTTTCAAATTTTCCTTATATATATATAAAATAGTACCCTGAAATGCCAGCTTAATAGGGTCGAGGCCCCCCCTAAATTTCATTCTGGCTACGCCGATGTGTACAGATATGTATGTAAACACAACTACTAAGTATCATATATTTTTTATCGGTTTCCAAATATTTCGTTTTTGCTTTTCTCTTATCAAATGAGTTTTAAATATGTACAATTTTATTTTTATCAAAACAAAACAAAATCTCAAATTTTTATTATTAGCAACAGGCTTTTTCGTGCCTTTTCGTGCTTTTATGAAATTTTACTGAACGCCCAGGCCCAGACGCAAATTTTCCGGCCCGTGCCCATCTCGTTTCCACTTTCGCTTCTGTCGTAATCGTGTTTTTTGCTGGGTATATTCCGTCACCCCTTGTCAAATTTGGGTTGGATGCAAACCAGTTTCGGCGTTATACCATCTACAGTGCCAAGTTGAACAAGAGATTGCAATACATCATACTCCTGCCCTTTCAGGTGTTTCCGACAACCAAAATAACCTCTTTATCACTTAAATGAAAACAGCTTTGGTTTATCGCCACGCGAGCAAATTTCGAAGGACCTTCCATATACCGACCATTTAGAAATTAGTACCATGGGCCCTGCAGCCTATAGCCATACAGATTTTTTTCTTTTGTATCGGGATCGACCCGTTCTAATGAGCACATGTATGTATGTATATAGGAATATACAAACGCACGAATATAAATTAGGTTGACGTTGACGACAGTGAAAACATTACGACACAGCCCACGATAAATGCTGCATTTGTGCGTATAAGCATACAGATGCAGTGTGTTCCACCCTGCCGCTTTTAAGT
>NW_016207722.1:0-2048 GCF_001687245.7 Rhagoletis zephyria
TTGTTTTTGCCATAAATTGGACATAACATATTTTAACTTAAATTTGAACATAAGTGTTTGGTAATTTTAAATCTGGGCATACATTTTTCATAATTCATGTTGTGAGTATAAATTTTAAGTTATTTAAAATATGAACATACTTTTTTAGTTAACTGAAATCGTAAAGCAAATTTTTTACACCTTTAAGCTAAACATTAAGATAAGCCATATGCCCAGTTTTTAAATCGCCAAAGGTGTCTGCTTTTGAAATGGCTAAAAATTATGACAAGTTTTTAATTTAAATTTTTTCAGTCCAGTTTTTATGGCCGTCTTAAATCTTTTATTAATTTAAGACTTTATCAAAAACAAATATCCGAATATAACGATAATTCTTGATCGCAAAAAATTAAAATTATAAAAAAAATTTTATCGCAAAAATGTAAATCCGATTTTACTGGCTAAATAATGATTTTTATTATAAAGGTCATAACTGTTACCGGTCTTGTTTAAAAATTTAGTTAAATATTAAAATTACAAATATGTTTTTCCAATTTTTTTAATTAAGAAAAAGTGTATGTTCTACAAATAATTTATGTTGAATTTTTTTTTCCAAGAAACATTAAATTTTTGGAATTGCGAGAAAAATAATTATGTCCAGCTTTTTGGTTTCTAAAAAAATTATGACCATTTTTTAAATTAAAAACACTTTGTGAACGGATTTTTACTTTTCAAAAGATTCAGTTTAGTTTTTAACTAATCAAAAAAATGTGTGTTTCCAGAGGACTGGATATTAAAAACTAAATAAACAGTAAAAGTTAGATATGTCAAATAATTTATTTGCATGATTGCTCGTAAATTCACGCATTATCAATTCTAATCAAACATTTATGTAGGTATAATTTTCGAACGGCAGAAATATATGTATGTCCAATTTTAAAATTTATCTGGAGTTTTAAGTAAGCGAAAATGGGTTTTTTTTAGAAATTTGTACAAATTTTTTAGTAAAGGAAATTAATATCTAGTCCTTATATATTAAAAAATATTTTTTTTTGATATATGAAAACTGTACGTTGACTATTTAAATTACAAAATATTTATGACCGGTATTTTAGTGGTTTAAAAATTATGTAAAATTTTTAAATTAACAAAAATTTCGGTCCATTTTTGAAAGCTCAAAAATATATGCCCAATTTTTTATCACATAATAAATTATTAACTAAAATAAATTATTACTAGTTCTTAAACTACAAATAATTTATGGCCAATTTTCAAATTACCAGACATTTATAAACAGATTTTATGTTCAAGCTTTGATATTGCATACACATACGATTGTATGTATCTAATTTAGGGTGGTGCAAATTTTAAGGCTCTCACCGTTAGGGATTGTTCTCAACAAAAAAAAAACTACTTCTTTTTTTATTTCGAAATCAACAACTTAACTCAGAGGTAGCTCAAAGTGCTCAACGTTTTCCGTGTATTTTATATAGGAATACACAATTTTTTTGTAGAAATGATATCAAATTCTTGAAAACCAATATTTTTAGATCGCATAACTTTATTACTCTGCAGGAGACTTTCAATAATAACCCATTTTTAGCACTAAATATTTTGAGCACCTAAAAACCCCAAAAATACAATGGGGGATCCTTAAAAAATCGCAGGTATGTATTTGAAAATGGCAAACTCAACAATTGTGCATTATTATTGGAAGTCTCCTGAAGAGAACCAGAGTTTTCTAATCGAAAAATATTGATTTTCAAGAATTATAGGCCATTTCCACGCTATATGGTTTTTTTTTCCTTATAAAATATATGGAAAACTTTGAGCTACCTCTAGATATGTACAAATTCTCATTTTTGTTGTTGGTATTTCCGACAGGGTAGGAGGGTGATGTAANTAGGGGTATATTTTATTCGAAATATAACAATCATAGGGGGTGAGAGCATTAAAAGCCCGACTTTACATTTTCAATGTATTTTTTTGGACTACCCTAATGTCCATATAAAATATGCAAAAAGCCAAATAAAGTTTATCACGAGTATCTTAATGTAATATTTACTTTATAT
>NW_016207723.1:0-1474 GCF_001687245.7 Rhagoletis zephyria
ACATTTTCCAATTCCAGACCTCTACTATTACCGAAACGCATTCACACATGCATGTACTTACATACATATGTCCGTATGTGCAGTGACTTAAACAAAACACCAAGTGTTGATTTTCTTCAAATATTCGTAATGTTTTTCGAGATAAATTTTTTTTGGTTATTTTTATATAAAAATATTCTCTAAGCTTTAACCAAAACCGTGTAAATCACAGTTTCAGACTTTACACAAAATCTAGGAAAATTCAACAAATTTTGATAAAAATTTCAATTTTTAGAAAATTTTTGGGTGTGCAGTTTTATAGCCCATGCAATTCTAGTCTAATGAAGTGCAAGTTTCAAATTATTAAAAAATAGCGTTGATTTTGCAAATTTGTCTTCTTTTTTTTTGTGACAGACTTTTGCACTTTCTTCATATAAGTATGAATTTCTTATAAAATAAAACACGGGAGACCATCAGAAACAAAATTTCAAAACATCAACGCAAGATTTTGTAAAATTGGGCTTGTCATATTAAAAAAAACCAAAAAAGTAGCCTCCAAACAAAATCGCAAAAATCAACGTGATTTTTTAGCCGTTTGAAACTTGGACTTAATTAGACCAACATTTTATGGGATATAAAACTGCATACCGAAAAATCTTCTATAAATCCAGAATAAAGAGAAATTTTGACATTTTGATGAAAATTTGTTGAATTTCTCTAAATTCTAATTGTATTAAGTTTGAAACAGTGATTTACACGGTTTTGGTTAAAGCTTAGACGATATTTTTATATAAAAATTAAGAAAAAAAAATTATCTCGAAAAACATTACGANAGTGTTGATTTTCTTCAAATATTCGTAATGTTTTTCGAGATAAATTTTTTTTGGTTATTTTTATATAAAAATGTGTGAACAGTGATTTACACGGTTTTGGTTAAAGCTTAGACGATATTTTTATATAAAAATTATATTTAGAGAAAATCAACACGTGGTCATTTGTTTGAGTCACTGTATCTATGCATCACAACTCCAAAACTTAAAACTCGAGCAGAGTTTGTATGTATGTCTGCGCTAAATAAGTTTAATTTTCGTTTCACACCCAAACGCACGGCCTCTCATTTCTCTATACATATATATATACACATACATACATACATACATGTGTATGTACGTACGAATGCTGTAGACTTTTACTTGATGCCGCCTGTTTGTTTGTGGTCTCTTGTCTATTAATCGAGTCTACATCTGCCGAAGACCACAATTTCATATTTGCACAATGTTTTCGACAGACAACCAGCTTCGCAAACTGAATATATTTGTGCATATGCAAATACATACATATGTATGCAGTGTGTACCCAGCAAAAAATGGGACTAATCCGGGATGACTCCGGGAGCAATCGCAAAGGAGCATACGACTAATACCACTTTTGATCTCTTTATATGGAATGAACTGATCGCTTTTGTTCGAGCATGTCCTATGAAGAGACTAATTGT
>NW_016207723.1:1541-2048 GCF_001687245.7 Rhagoletis zephyria
GGGTGCTCAGTTTTGTTAGGCGAATACTCTCTCTGTGTGCCAACGCCGCACATGAAATTTCATTGACTAAGCGCGTACATATCATTAAATCGTTAGTAGTACTCGTTAGAGATGAGTTGGGGACTAATTGATCACCAATTATACCCATAAGGGATGAGTCGAGACTAATTGACCTCCAATAGTACCCGTATGAGACTAGTTGGGACTAATTAATGCCCAATTGTACCCGATTGAGAGTAATCTCGGAATACTCGCTTTAGAGATTAGTCGCACAATTTTTTGCAGGGTATTCACAGGCTTCATGACACCTACCTACATACATTCGAGTTTATTGCAACACGAACTATTACATTCAATTAAAACAACAAGTATGGTGTAGTTTCCATTTCATTCGTTATTTGAATTTATGGAAATTGCAAATATGTACACATATTTGTTTCGTATGAATGTATGTATGGACATACTAAAACACTTGCACTCAAGTGACAACATTGTTTATTTGTCTGT
>NW_016207724.1:0-2048 GCF_001687245.7 Rhagoletis zephyria
ACGATTGGCAGCTCCATAACAATTGCAATAGATTCGTACATAAATGTGTGGGTATATACTTATCTACATATGGATAGATGGATATCAATGGTACATTTGCATAGACCATGCACTGAGAAGCATCCAAAACAATAAAAATGTTGATCAGCATCAGAGCTTGAGTTCATTGACTTTGCACAGCGACTGTTTTCGGCAGAGTCACTTAACACGGCGTGAATGGAAATTTAATCAAATATAAACGATTTCAATAAATTAGCTTGTTTTAATACAATAACGATAATATTCACGTGTTTTGACTTGATCAAAACTAATCAAAGACGATGGACAGCAGAAGATAAATGCACGGGATTGTCTTCTATTTGGCTTGGGAATAAATAAAGTTTTCTTTTCAAAGCCATGCGAAGGTTAAAGCTAAATAGCATTTAATTTTATTTTGTTTTCGAAAAATTCGATGCTGAATCTAAGAATACTGTTTTGTTTGAGCTTCTTGGGATATGTCAAGAACAATAGGTACTATCTGGTCTGTGAGCGCACATGTGGTCTATTCCACTATGTGGAATGAGCCCGAACTACAGACTCATGAACATTTATTTTCATTCAATGGTGTTAACAGTTTTGCCAAATTGGCTCATGACCCCACGCAAAATTTTCAAATCATAAAAAGTAGGGTTTTTTCACTAAATTATTATTTGAAAGTACAATAAAACCATTTCGATGACATTTGTGGATTTTGAGCACAATTTTGTTATTTTTTTTTTACTAAAGGAATCTTATTTCAACTTTTAGCCATTTATTTGACTAACAATTGGAATCAGGAAATAATGGCTATGCTTTATGAACTTAGAAAAGCGAGAAAAAATAAATAATAAAAAAAAAAAACATTTTGTGAGAAAATTTTTTCTAAAAAATACAGCCTTTTTTTTTAATTAAGTATGTGGAACAATCGTTCGTCTAAAGTTGATACAACATTTTTTCGGTAAAAAAAAGTTACAAAATATTGCTCACAATCCACAAATGTGATCGAAATAGTTTGCAAAGAGTTTTATTGTATTCTGGTATATATTTTCTTAACAGATCCTCTAGTTTTTCTGTAGAAAATTCAACGAAATATTTGGACTTTCCGACTTTAATTTAGTGAAAACCTGTAACTTTTTAGGCAAAGTTTTTATTTGAAAATTTTTTATCGCATCATAAGCCGATTCGGCAAAATGGTTAACACCATTGAATTCAGCGTACCCAAATTATCTAGAAGTAACATATTTCCCGTCTGTCGGATTTTTCAACTAAAACAGTGTTACCGCAATTTGCATCAAAACTAACTCCAACAATATTTTCCTTATTTGTGGCTACGCCCCGATGGAGGAAAAGGACGATGAGACCAATACACTATTAAATACCCGCCTTGAAGAAGCCTATGAGCTCCGTGAGGCAAAAATTGTGCTTGCCGACTTCGATATCAGGGTCTGCACAGAAATCGTATTTGATCCAAAAGTCGAAGAATTTAGCCTTAAAGAGAATACCTTCGATGTTGCCGCTGAACGGAACATGGTAGTTAGTCGAATGAAAAATCAAATTGTTTACCTTATAGACAGTAGATGAAAAATGCCAAGTAGATATCAAAGCAACGATTCAAGTACAAAATTATGTAGTTCGTATCGAAACAAAAGTATCGAGTATACTCAGTAACTTTCATTTATATGGCTCGGTAAAAAGGAAGAAATCGAACAAGTAGGAGACTTTGGGGGCTTGCGATAGAACTATTCTAGGCACGATCTAAATATGTGCTTCTTCGGGTGGGCGACGGGTATTGAAAAAAAAAATTATAATTAACTGCGCGAGCTTTATAACGACCTGGGCATATTTAAGCCTGTAAAAAAACAACGATAGGGCTGGCGTGTACATGTCGCAGGCATAAGTAATTAAGCTCCGGTGAAAAAATCCTTCTACTCGGCATCCGTCAGTAGAGGTGGACAACGAAAGCAAGGGCACCGCTGAAAGCCATGGAAGGACTAGTTGCAGAAAGCTTGTCCGTCAGCGAGGCGATTTGC
>NW_016207725.1:0-2048 GCF_001687245.7 Rhagoletis zephyria
GGCATGCGGAGAGACCCCACATGACTCGAACCATCTCTTCGCATGCCCGTAAAACCCGACAACATTAACGGCCCTGTCCCTGTGGACAGAACCCACAGAAGCTGCACGCTTCCTAGGGTTGCCGTTAGTGGAACTTGACGACAACGACTGAGATACCAACCGATCTGGGCGGGGTTGTTGTAGCCGCTACNGGTTAAACTCCTACTTGAGTAGGCTGAATGAGGATGTGCCGAACGAATGTCCGGCATGCGGAGAGACCCCACATGACTCGAACCATCTCTTCGCATGCCCGTAAAACCCGACAACATTAACGGCCCTGTCCCTGTGGACAGAACCCACAGAAGCTGCACGCTTCCTAGGGTTGCCGTTAGTGGAACTTGACGACAACGACTGAGATACCAACCGATCTGGGCGGGGTTGTTGTAGCCGCTACAACAACAACAACAACTATAAGATCCTTAGAAGAGAAGTGACCAGAACGATCAAGTTACAAAAATCTAAGTAATATGCATACAAACTTATCACAGCGGTTGGCTCTAAACTAACTTGGAAGCGCATACGCGAAATCGGTATTGGCAAGAAAAACCAATTGGTTACTGAATCTATAGACGTGAATGCACTAAATGAGAAATTTATTCAATTGTCAGCTTGTAGTAATAGTTATATTTGTTATGATCGTTATAGTGCTAGTATGAGTGACTCCGTGCCTGGTTTATGTTTTAAATGTGTTGATGATTGTGATGTCCTCCAGTCTATTCTCCGTATAAAATCTAACGCCGTAGGCCACGATGGCATCCATCCTAAATTTCTGAAGTGCATACTACCAAAAATTCTTAATTATATCACTTACGCCTTTAATACAATTCTCACTACGAGCACCTTTCCCAGCTGCTGGAAGGAAGCTAAAGTCATCCCTTTCAAAAAGCCCAATGGCGATTATAAGCCAATTGCGATGTTGCCTTTTCTGTCCGAGGTTCTTGAGCGGATTATGAACAAATAAATTAATCCCTTCCTAACTAAAAATTCGTTGTTGAGCCCACACTAAGGCATCTAGTACCGGGATTCGGGGATATAATTTAATGTACGACCAAATTAAAATAAAACAAAATTCAGACACATTACAGCATAAAAGAATTATAAAATTACAACCCTGCAAATAATCAAATAATATATTGCAATTCTAGCACTACTATTATTCTATATTAAAATGTGTATAGCATATATATGAGGCATTCTTTTTCATATCGGACACCCAATTTCGTGTCACGATTTCGATTGGCTTGACATTTTTTCTTTTTTTCTCCGGATATATGTGTGATCTGTCAATGTTTGGATTTTTCGTGTTTCTGACTAATCATGTACTTTTTGTTATATCTCGGGTTCTGCTCATCGTAGAGACTTCATCTTAACGCCGCCATTCATGTACTTCTTCAAATTGTTATATCTCGGGTTAATGTCGTTTTAAACCAAAAAAAACATATCTATATACATACATGATGGTTATGATTGTCCTAAAGTTAACTTAGCTGTTAACAGTTGAACTTTTTGGAGTTGATTTGCATAGTGAATACCAGTAAATTTTGGATGTACAATTACACCATTGCAATCCTTCCTTAATTATATATAAAAAACATGTTTAAAAAAATGGGCGTTTATATATATATAAGATGGTCATGATTGTCATAAAGTCAACTTAGCTATTAACAGTTGAACCTTTTGAAGTTGATTTGCATAGTGAAGACCACTAAATTTGGGATTTAAAATTACACCATCGTAATCCTTATTTAATCCTATGTAAAAAACGTGTTCCAAAAAATGGGCGTTTTTTAAGAACTATTTTTAAGATATATTTATGACTAGATGGTCTATTTTATGAGAGCGTGCGAATTAAATAAGGATTACGATGGTGTAATTTTAAATCCCAAATTTACTGGTCCTCACTATGCAAATCAACTTTAAAAAGTTCAACTGTTAATAGCTAAGTTAATTCTAGGACAATCATGACCACCATATATATAGATGTTAAGCCTATTTTTTTAGCTTTAAAA
>NW_016207726.1:0-2048 GCF_001687245.7 Rhagoletis zephyria
TGATATCTGCCATGGAACTCGCTAACTTTGTTGTTGTTGTTGCTTTTCGTCAGGTAAACACAAAGCGAATATTTCTAAAAACCACATCATATCCGACCAAAAATAGGAAATACCCAACAAAAAATATGTCTAATCGCATTTCAGTAGACGCCAAACTACGTCGACNTTTTGAGAGCCCAAATATGAACCGATTTCATGGCTTTTTACTAAATAAAAGATAATCAAATTCGCGTCGATCTATCCGTGGTGATTTAAAAAAAACTCTAGTGTTTTATTTATTTATGTTGAAATATTAAAGGAAAACCATTTTGCTTTTGAATGCTTCCATATTACATTAGCATGTGTATGTGGTGTGAGAAATTTAGTTTGTATGGGGGTGCCACGCCCCCTTTTTGAATAACCCCAATTTTTCCCATGAGTTTGGCGTTGATATTATATATCTCTGTACTAAGTTGCAGCACTCTACGATGAATACTTACCCAGATATATTGTATGAAAACTACAGTTTCTATGGGAGGTGCAACGCCTCTTTATATATCCAAATTAGTTTCCTTCAATTATCATCCTTTGAGGGTCTAAAGACGATGTCCAAAATTTTAATAATATCGGTACAGCTGTTCGCAAGTTTTTCGATTAGAAAAAAAAGAAACAACGGTTTTCAAATTATATATTAGCATAGATAACGAATGAAATGTAACCTATGGAAAAATGTTTATGAATACTTTTTTAAAAGAATTGCAGACATTTGAAATTAATTTCAAGTATTTTCCAAAAAAGTGAAAGCATTAAAATTTTTTTCTTTCATTTCTCAACATAAATAGATAAAAAACTAGAGCTTTTTAAGAAATCGACACGGATAGATCCCCGTGAAACTCAATTATCTCTTATTTAAAAAAAATAAGCTTGAAATCGGTTCATATTTGAGCTCTCGAAATTGATTTGTTCAAATCAACCTTTTTTGACCCACTGTGCGCCGCTCACAGTGCTAAAGAGTAGGCGCACTTATTCCATGCGACAATTCGTCCTATGCAAGTACTAAATACATAGCATATGTATTAGCAGCATTCATGAATACATGCGTAAAGTGAGTCAAACAATGACCACGTGTTGATTTTTTTAAATTTCAACAATGGTTTACAACTTAAATTTTATTTTTTAATTTTTATTTCTCTTTGTAAAAATATTGTCCAAGTTTTAACAAAAACCATATAAATTAAACTTTCAAACTTTATGCAAAATTTGGGAGAAAATGTGTGAAACTTAGGAATTAATTATATTTGCATCAACATTTCAAAGTTATTAATCTGAACTTTTGGAATAAAAAGGCAAAATTTTTTCTAGAAAAGATTTTTGTACGTTTTTCCATATAGGTACGCATGATCAGAGAAGGCAAAGTGTTTTGGAAAACGCAATAAATTTATATGGGCTATAAAATTGCATACCCAGATATTTTTTAAAGTTTCAGATTAAAAAGTTTGAAAATTTGATGCACAGTTGTTAAATTTTCCTAAATTTTGGATAAGGTTTGGAACCTTTATTTATATGGTTTTTGTTAAAGCCTCGATAATATTTTTATAGAAAAACAACAAAAAAATAAATTAACTTGAAAAATATTGTGAAAACCAACTCGTGGCAACTTAATTGCGTCACTGTATGTATGTACATAGATAGTATAGATCTGTGTTATGCAATCTTGAGCACCTACGCGGCAGGTAATTATTACAGGCAAGCGTCTGGCAGGCCCGGGCAAAATTAAGCGTACCATAGGAAATGCAAATATGAAGCGTAAAGAAAAATACATGCATACATACATATGAAAGTACATACATACGTATGCTGCTTGTACAAACTGATAAATGTATCCATGTTCTAATGTTACGATAAAGCAATGGTTCTGGCGGCCTCGCTAACCGCATCCACAAAGTGCTAATACATTTAAAAGAGCATACATCCGAGGGTGTTCGGTTTTTTTTAATTTTTTTTATTAAGAAAACAATGACAGAAAATTTTATTAGAAATCTAGAAAATATTTAATACAGTACCCGTTG
>NW_016207728.1:0-2048 GCF_001687245.7 Rhagoletis zephyria
TGTACTAGAAGCGCAACAGTTCAGAACTAGAGATTTTCCCCACAGGGTAGATACAGGCACACATACACACACATATTTATGTGCGGGGAGCTTTTATATGAAGAATTCGTATTCGTTGAACATACGAATTTCGTGGTTGCAACATGAATTTATTCATTGAATAGCAATTGTTGGTATGTGCGGCATGTTCCAAAACGAATTGGGTTTTATTGATTTTTTTCTGGTACAAAAGTTTTGGATTAAGTTATAAGGCTGCGAGGATGTCGAGTAGTGCAAAACAAATGTGATTTTCAGAACGGTACATATACAACTTTCCGATAGAAATGAAGCCTAGTGAGGCCTTTAATGCCGTCCCGCCTGTAATCACGATAGCGCCCATCCCGGCCTTTTTGAAATCAGTATAGTGGGTCCCGCGAGTCCCGATATCCCGCGCCCATCTCTAATCCAAATAGCTCATTGGCGCACATTGGTGCAAATAAGCTACATTCCTTTGACCATATAAAAATGCGATATTTCCGAAACTACTGAGAAACACCTAATCAAAACTTATTTCAACATAACTAACACGTCTCGAAAAGTTCTGCCGAAATCGATGAAACACCTAAAAGTTATGTCCTGATTTACCACCTGTCTGACCACTGTGCGCCGCCTCAAAATGACAAATGGATTTTGGAAGGAACTACTTATATTAAGGCATGATTGGCTAATTTTGTTGTTGTTTGAACACATGAAACAACAACGGTCATGCTATTTAAGCTATCTATGCACCCACAATGCTAGACCGCATACACCGGATCGTGAATACCCCTAATGATAACCAACTGACACAGAAATGTTTGCACTGTCAGTGCAATTATACTCAAATTCAAATAATCTTACCTAAAACGATTGGCCGGTATTTTTTGTCTCTGTAAAAACATTACTTGTAGCTATTTTTCGTCTCCGATTAAAAAACGCATTAATCATTTCATGGACAATTTAAAAATCCTATTGTATTATCTGCTTTTGTTAGCTTGTTTGTTGTTAATATTTTGATTGTGTGTGTGTGTTTGTTTTTTTTTTGTAAAGCTGCTGAGAATTCTTGGTTTGGCTTTGCTCTACAAATGTGTATACAAAAAATCGTAAGTAATAAAATTTCAATTTAATATCAGCTTCTAATTTTAAAATTATATTAAAAATAACACCAGGTTCAAGATCAATTCCGGCATTGTTTTTAAACTAGTTAGGCCAGGTTAAGTGAGTAGCAGGTGTTGAAATTAGCATAGCCTCTAAACTCCGCTTGAAACACGCTACGGTGATCAGGCAAACGGAAGCTTAGCTTAAGTGACAGATCCCGCGAATATACCAGGGAAAAAACATATAAAATATTAAATGTTAAATGTTTTTTTTTGTTGTAAAGGTAGCAGAGAGCATTGAAACTTGCTTTCGGCTCACCGCACTAAAAACACACCCCTGCTCCGTTGCCCTCCCACCATAGCACTACCGTAAAGTATTATTTCGCGGAAGGGGCGCAGCCTAATGCCTTTCTATGAAAATCTGCGGAATTGTTCCGTCAAACGCAATTAAGTTCAAATTGTGTTTGCTAAATTGCAATGAACGGACCAATTTTCTTCCGACTCAAGCATAGCAACCACAAAGTTATTAAGCGCACGTGGGCACCCCACCTTCATGCTTGAGTCATACCTTCGATTGCAAAAATGCGGACAGATAAATAATCAGTGTTAAGCGTCTTCAGTACTATCATTTTTTTGTGTATACGGGGCGCAAAGCCGCAATATTTTGGCGGTTGAAACGGCTGAGGTTCCGATCCGCGTCTGTGACGTTAAGGTGTGTAAGTACTGCTTTGTAAGATTTCATCTTTAAAATTTGTATAAATTCATAAGTAGTAAAAATTTAATATCTGGATTTATTTGAGACAGCTCTTACAATTAATTTTTAGCGCAGAACTACGCAATGGACATTCCTCTTGACAAATTACCATGTTTTGCAACAGTCGGACAACTTTAATTTTTGGAATATTGGCTAGCTTTTTCGTCATTTCTCCCACT
>NW_016207729.1:0-2048 GCF_001687245.7 Rhagoletis zephyria
CTAATGTATGAAGTCGTTCAGAAGACGCATAACAATCACTGATTTTTTTTGAGTAACGGTTGCGCTCAACTGCTGCGCCTTCTGAACCTACCCATTGATAACTTTTTTTTTGATAACACTGCGACAGCTCAAATTGGTATTGAGTAAAACCAAATCCAAGATAGAGTTTTTGAATTTCATTGAGTTTTTTTTAATAAATACTAAAATGAGAGGTGTATGAATGGCGAAAGAAAAACTATCCGATTTTTTTAAATCGAAACTACATTTTTACATATGTACATATGTACAGTATATTTTGCTTTGCTGCCTTTATGCTTAAGTGCACCTTTAAGATACCTACCCCAAAATGCGCATCAGAGGCGTTATTTGTAACANCAAGTACTACCAGTAGAGTACTCTACTGTCAAATACCTTTTACTCGCAGTAGTTGCGGAAGGCAAAGTAAATACTCTACGCGTCTTGCTATTGATCGGTTGTTTACGTACGCTTGCAGAAACTGGTTTATGCTTACTCACACTTGACCCGAACGATGAGACTAAAGGAGAGAAAGTATTTGCGCGGCGATCGGATCTCTTGTTAGGCCCTTTAAATGGAATTGCGGAGGAGTTTAGTTCTTATTGTTTTCAAATTTTTCACTAACAGAAATTGATCTTGTTCTCAGTCCTAATAATAATGGGTTAGTATAGGTAAGCTGGCCAGCCACTACATGGCTTCGCAGATACCATTAAGGTCCACAGTGTTACCAGGTAAAATAGACCGCGGTAGACAGCTCATCAATGCGTACCAGGAGCAATGTTGAAGAACAGCGCAGTTCTCTTGACAAATTAGAAATCCGTGTTATACCCTACCTTGACGGCGGCTTCCATATTAGGTAGCAAACCTCCTAGCACGGCAGAATACTCACCGAGTATATGCTCCACTGTCTCCTCATTCGTTCTGCTTCTTCTACCAATCTTATGACATCTACCAGTAGCCGAGCGTCCTACCACTTGAGAGAAAGCAAAAACTTTGTGAGCTTCATTTCATATCCTCTGCACATAATCCTGGACACATTGCAGACTATCGTTTCGTTCCACGCCTTCTGCGCCTTCCTCATCATGGAAAGGCCGAGTCCCTGCTTAATTGTTCGGAGGGAAATCGGCACCATCCTCCTGCCTCGGAACCCAGTACAGATGTACGTCGCTATTGATATGTAGCAAATCCGGAGCTGTCCTCCACTCCACCAGACTTCTAGAGGAAGTGCTGTGCGGTAGTAGCGCCTTTTTCGCCGTCTGTATAGACATTCACCAAACCAGCAATCCTCATGCCCTCGACCTCTATAGTGCGATCGAAGTTCATTCCAAATTGCCGATACAGGATCACATAGGCAATCCGTTGGAGCAATGTTGACGCTATACTACTATGACCGTAAAACCTGCACACAAACTGACCCGTAGCATAAAGCCTAGCAGCTATTTTCGACGCTATATTCTTCGCCGATAGATATACCGGCAAGAGATGCAACTAGGTGTTAAGTCGTGTCGTTGGTATAGTCTTAAGGGTCCCTGTAATGCCGATCATTGACAGCCTATATACATTTTCTATTCTTCTTCCTTTCTGTTCATTAAACCAATACCCTTGGAACAGTATCGACCTGACTATCGCGGCAAAGATCCAGTGAGAAAGAGAAACTGATAAGTCCCAGGTGCAGTCCAGCATCTTTTTGTCCATATTGACAGATATTCAGAGGTACTTGGTGCTTTGCTTCACCTGGAAGGTCACTGCAACCAGTTTGGGCTTAGACCAATTAGGTTCCGACCTTGTATTTCTTGTATTTGGGGAAGAGTACCAGATCTGAAATAATAACTAATATTTTGGCGCTTACACTTTTGCTAAGTATTTAGCCGAGCTTCTCATCCAATTTGTGGAGTACGTCTTGATGTTGTCGCACAAATGGAAAGGCCTAAAGTTTTACGCCGTCTCCGAATGACGAAAGGATTTTATGAGATAGCCGGCCGAAGGCCGACGACTGTTATAAAAACCTTTTCCTAATTTAGATTCGAACAAGG
>NW_016207730.1:0-2048 GCF_001687245.7 Rhagoletis zephyria
TCTCAAACCGGCATTGAAAGCGGAAGTCGCGGTACTGACTACCACTTTTTTAAAAAGGAGAATTGAAAAAACCGATTCTTCGCAAGTAGTGGCCAAACAAAATAAAAAAATGTTTTTTTTTCAGGATATAAATGGCTAACTGTAAATACTTAGGAATCGAGTCAAAATATTTTAGTGGATGTCAAAAAATTTACCAAATCGACAAAATTTTTTACCTTTTTTGGAAAAGCAGCATTTTTTTTTTTTCGTGGGGTATCTTGTTGCATTTCTGTCCTCAAGGACTTGGTTTATTCTATGCTAAAAGGTATCAGAAAAGAAGGATACGTCAAAGCGACTCAGACTGTGTTTCTACAAACGTCGTAGAAATTTGCATTCTTACGAAGTATTTCTTCTCTTTTCCAGTTGAGCTCTGCTTCCACGCTAGATTTCGATTAAAATTTCTTTCTCCTAGGCGGTATTGGAGTAATGGCAGGCTAGGTGATGAGAGTTCTTCTGACACCTATTCTAACGGCTTCTGTAATACTAAATATCTAAATCTCATTCCGACTAGCTAGCTTTGGAAGAATTTATATCCGAAGTTCTGGTGATTATTAGATGGCCTGCAGGTTATTGAAGAACACCATGGAGTTAAAAAAAAGTACCTACATTTTCTCAGATTGCCAAGCAGAACATCATCTTACTCATCTGAATTCCCGGCTGACAAATTGGCTAGGTCATCGCGGATAATCTGTCTATGTTTCTAATTCTCACGGATGTATGAAACCCTATGGAACACCCTGTGAATCTTCAAAGTGACAACGAATATCTGGCCGCACTATGATAAATCATAAAGGAAAGCCCCCTTGGAACGGTCAAGACAACGTATCCTCGGGTTAAGAGCCACCATCTCGGTACAACGACATTATGGTTCCCAAACTTTAAGAGCGTGAAAGGAAGACCACGATAGCTCTCCAAACAGCAAAGAGAATGTTAGGCAACAGATGTGGTTTGAAAGTAAGAATTATGCGCTGGATGTACACAGCTATAGTCCGATCCATAATCCATTTTGAGACGCTGGTGTGATGACCAGCTCTTACTAAGGATTACGTACATAGCTACAAAAACAAAGTAGAATTTAGAGGTCAGCAGTCGCTGGCGTAAGAGGTGCCAGTAGAATTTAGACGTCCTGCTGGATTTATTACCCATAGATATCTTAATCGAAAACTCAGCTGCTAACAGCGCCATCAAACTGCGTGTATTGGGGCTCTAAAAGGAAATACCATTCGGGCACGGTTCCATTCTAGACGCATTACGCCTGAAATTAAAGCGCTGCCCCTTTACTATATGGTGTCGAAGACGTGGGTTCACCAAAAACCCCGCACGAAATTCGCAAGTCGCAGTGACTGAACTTAAGGAAAGGTTCAGCTATTGCAGGGCTTAACTGTCTTTACTGACGGGTTTTCACGGAGTTATTCTTCCCTTACCAGACTATGAAAGCGTTTTCCAGTTCTGAACCTTTGCAATCCAGCAGGCAGTAAGGAACATCAAATCGATGGCTGAGTGGAAGATCGACCTATCTCGGCAGCCAGTTCGAAAACATTCTATCTCAAAAAACTTTTCAAGAACGCCCTATTTCAGAATTCGTTTCAAAGACGCCCTATCTCAGCTGCCGATTCAAAAACGCCCTATAGCAGCATATTTTCAATACATTTTGAAGTGAGATAGGGCGTTTTCGAACCGAATTTTGAGGTAGGGTGTTTTTCAATTAAATTCTGAANAGCCCCGAGAACGTAGGTGCAAATCTCCTCGGAGAGCGGTGACCAGATTTCTCCGATCGAAAAATATTGATTTTTAAGCATTATATACCATTTCTACGAAACTTTCTTTCCATATAGAACAATCCTAGGGGATGAGAGCATTAGAATTCCGACTTTATTTCTATGGGACCAACCTAATATATATATACACACAGCCGTTAATAAATCGAAAGCAAACTTCTTATTTTACTATATGTACTCTACAACTGTGCGCGTTGCTTTATTTTCAACTGACTGAACTGTACTGTACAC
>NW_016207732.1:0-2048 GCF_001687245.7 Rhagoletis zephyria
TAAATGCGTATACATATGTACATACATAGGTATGTGTATTAGACCGTACCACAAAAAAAGCCAAATGGTTACGATCGATTTTAAACACTCACTCTGAATGTGTTTCAGCTTTATTTGAGTTTATTTTCTCGACATTCTCTAAAATCCGAACCATTAATTGCAGATCCAGGCACCTGATTCCTATGTATATACATACATACAATTTACGAGTATCAACAAATTTTAATTCATTGTTTGTTCCTTTAAAACCAGAGATTGTAGCATGTCGCATTCCATATAATCTTTCGAGATTAAATCGTCTCTGGTCCTTGAGGGCATGAAGACATTTAACTGCCTTTCCATATATAGTACAATGACATGCAACCGCTGCTGGAACCAGGAATAGCGGGCAAATAGGTGAGCTAACAACGGGCCTTTCCTAGCGGTGAATTGAATTACTCTTAGAGAAGATTTGGTGCCTTTCATGGATATGAAATGGTATTATATCTTTGGTCCGATGTTTGTAAGGCCCACAGGAAGAATAGATAGACTCATGAAAATGTATACCAAAATGATCAGAACGTCGAGCTCAGCTATAACGTATTTATAGCTCTCATACAACCGATTACTTAGATACGAGATTTTTCGTTATAACTCCTCCTTTTATGCAGCTAGTAACATGAAATATGAGCTGAAAGCTTAACGGGAAAATAACAACGATCGGGTCACTATAACCAATAGCCTCCATACAACCGTTTGTTCAGATATGGGGTTGTACTTTAAATCTCCCTCATTTGGCCAGCTTAAACCAAGAAAGTTCGAGAGCTTTTTTTTAAGTAATTATACAAAGTGTACTGAGAAAATCATCAAGATCGGTGCTGTAAAAGCTAAATTTTCTTTACCACTGAAATTCAGATAAAAACACCAAAATTGTATTTAACTTTTTAAACAGATGAAACCCTATTCAAAAACATCAAAAAATATTGTTATTGATTTATCTGAACCATTTCTGAGTGATCAGAGGTCTAGAGTGGTGTCGGTTTTCATTTCATCTAATTTCAAATCTCCCTGTACCGGTAAAATGTTCTAACTTCAAAAAATAAAACGTTATTGCACATCTATGTAGAATCCAAGTTCTTTAATTTGTCTTCCCATTTTGAAATTCTAAATAACGTTGCAAATGTGATGACCTTAAAAAATAGATGGCAACCCTAATTAAAAATATTATCAGCCTAAAGCTTTCTTAAGAACCTCGTTTGACACTAATAGTTCGATATTGAATTTTTACTTGTTTAAAAGTAAAAAAAACGGCTTTTAAAACAGGTGGCAACCCCTTTAAAAGTATTTTCATACTAAAATCTTCTTATCGTCTGGTATTGTTATACATATTTTTATTAACTGATGAATTAAGTTGAATTTGATTTTTTAAGCGGCAACTCACTTAAACATTTTTTTTCGAACCAAATTTTTTTTAAATATTTTTCGTATGAAATTGTTGTAAATATTTCAAGTAACTGATCAACTCTTTTTTTAAGCACGTGGCAACCCTCTAAATATAGTTCTGAAATAGAGGATTTTAAACCCATTTCCATTGATAACCATCGTTTAGTTTATTAAATAATGATATTTCAACCTTTTAAACTGGGGCAACCCTCAAAAACTTCAAAAATATTCTAATTGTCAAACTAAATATTTATTAAAACTCTTTCATTTGACATCCATTTTTAATATTTCATATAACTTGGGCATAAAATAATTTAATTCGACCTCTCAAATATGTGGCAACCCTCTTCAAAATATTTCCAAACTACTACCTTCTTAAACCTCTTTTGTCTGACACCCATATAGTGACACCTTATTCACTTACCAAACTCCTTTAATTAAAATTTAGTTACTTTTTTAAACATGTGGCAACCCCCCTATACGTAGTTAAGATATAAAGCCTTTTCAAACCTATTTCGCTTGATACCCATATTGGAACAATTGATATAACTTTTTAAATAATTTGAGCTTAATTTCATAACTGGTGGCAACTCTTTTCGAAAAAACCTTATTGAAGATCCTCAGTT
>NW_016207733.1:0-2047 GCF_001687245.7 Rhagoletis zephyria
GTTAACTACAAAGGAATAACAACAACAATGATAACAACAAATGACTCGGCAAGATAGATGTAAGCTAGTGAAATTTAATAAAAACCACAAAAATCACAAAACTTTCACTTAGCTTCTGTTATTATCACACTAAGATGCTCGTAGGCACTTTTTATAGCAACTTTTACTCAAAATTAGCACAATAAACTTTGCAAAATACAAAGACCAATCAAGGCACAATATAAGTAGAACTTCACAGCTTGACGTTTGCGGAGTACCACCCACATATATTAAAATTTTTATTTGGTTTTTTCGTATGCTCACAATCAAAAATTGCACCAAGAAGACGTCACGCACACAGCTCATTCTGTCAAAATCACAACGAGCGGATTAGCGGTACCGCGATTGGCGCAATCTCTATTTCTCTCAATCGTGGCAGATATTCATATGTACATACCTGTGTACATATGCATGTTTTTGTATTTTTAACTTTTCTCAGATCATACGATCTTACTGTTATCCTAAGCTAGGGCAGTAGTATAAATAGGCTATGTCAGCATTTTGTGGGGAGCTCGTTTTTTAGTTTTTTNAAGTTATTACTTGAACATTATTTTGATGCTGCATATCGCTTTCTAATAAAATTATTACTTAAACATTTTTTGGGGCCCGAGCAGGGACGTCTAAGTGAAAATCAAAGAATTTACTAGTATACGCGAGTGATACCTGAAACAAAACAAAAAAAATTAACTAACTTAACTTTTAAACAAATAACTATGGCGGAGACTGAAGCTTTGAACGAGGTGGACATGCTGGTCGCTGAGCAGCACGATATTAATCAGGAATTGTAAAAACTTAAGGCGAAAGTGGATAAACTTAGTCTGGAACAGCTAACAAAGGGATATGTTATGGTATTAATGGAAAGGATAGAGGGTATGTACTCCAAGTTTTGTATTAACAATGCGAAAATTAATAAATGCATAAAGGAAAATGCATTAAGGTGCACTGAAATCATCTACTGTGAAGAAGATCATTGTTCTTTGTTTGAGGACAAATACCTACTTTTTAAAGCCTTTCTGTATGATTCTGTACCAACTAGTAACGTGTCGCCAAGCTTATTTCAAAGCACACTCGTCAGTCCTAAAGGCAAGATATTAATGCTACGACCTTAGGCGATGTTAAGTTATCCAAAATTTCGCTGCCAACATTTTCTGGGCAATATTTAGAATGGGTTCCCTTTCGCGACTTATTTTTGTCACTCGTACACCGTAGTACATTATACAGCAAAGCACAAAAAATGTACTATCTTAAAAATTCAGTCAAAGGTGAGGCAGAGCGTTTAATAAAACATATTTCTTCAAGTGAAGCTAATTACGACCTCGCTTGGAAGACTTTAGAAGATAGGTATCATAACAAGCGTGCTATAGTAGATACTATTCTGCGGAAGCTCTACGTCATTCCTAAGTGTACAAAAGCATCGCCCGCTGCGATCAGAGGAATTCTCGACACAACGAAGGAATGCATTGCTTCTTTAATAAATTTAGATGTTCCAACTACTAACTGGGATCCGTTAATTATACATATAACGGCAGAAAAATTAGATTCCGAAACTAGGAAGGATTGGGAACATACACTCAAAGCCACAAGAGAGATTCCTAAACTATCCGAACTCTATAATTTTCTAGAAACCACTTTCCGGACTTTAGAAACTATTGGCGACTCCGCCACAGTCAAACCGAAATCACCAAGCATTAGTCAACGTTCGAGCGTAAAGGCTTTTAACATCAACAAAGCCATTTTATGCCCTTGTTGCAAAAAATCACACCTTCTCTTTAAATGCTGGGTGTTTCGTGCATATTCTATTAAAGAACGCGAGGAGTTTGTTGAGCGCAATTCCATTTGCATAAATTGCTTGACCGAAGGTCACATATAGAAAAACTGTAAATCGCAACATACTTGTCACCTGTGCAAACCGAAACACCATACTCTGCTTCATGGTGCATTATCTAACCAAAAACCTAGCATCATACAGCCAACGGAGAAAAACGCCATTACTAATCATCACGTGTCA
>NW_016207734.1:0-2047 GCF_001687245.7 Rhagoletis zephyria
CATTTACTCTACTCGTTCCATACAAACTAATAGCACTCCAACCGGATATGCAATGACATTGCGCGGCATTCGCCTTTTTCTTGTCATTTGACGTTGCCGTAAGGAAGCTGGACAGAGCGGTCACAAAACACATCGAAACTTGAAGTACTCGCGACGAGACAAATCAAATTTTTCTCAAATGAAAAACAATTTTCCGCAGCTTTACTATTTAACCGTAAATTTTCCGCACAGCGGTAGTAGCCGCTGAAGCTATGTTGTCGCGACTGAAGATTTCAAAAATGCCGAGCGATCACTTGACCATTTCACCAGCCGACCAAGCTTCGCTCGAATACTAATGCACATATGTATGCATTCATGTACATCATACATATGTATGTATATACATATGTACACACAAATGTGGCTAAACGCTCATGCAAGAGTGGCTCAGTGCAATTCTTTGCAGATTGACCATTGCTTACTTCACTAATGGCCAACTTTATGGCCAACAAAGAGAGTCAGAGAGTAGTTTGTAGTTTTTGGGTATAAGCACGCACTTACATATGCACAAGCCAATGTTCATATGTTACGTACTTACATACATACATATGTATGTATGTATATGGAAAACTCGGCTCTATGCATTTTGTTATGATGGATGATGGGGCGACAGACCGGTGCTTCGCTCGAGTGTGTAGAAATTTAATTGAATAAACTGTTTTTATGGCATATGTAACTGTGATGTATAAGTGTTTTCATATTAAACTTTTTAACTCTCATGGCACTCGTTAGCAAAGAAAGGCTCATGGGCGTACGCTGAGCATATTTTAGGGGGCGGGCGGTGGCTCAGTTTTTTTTAGTGTAAATTTTATTAGAAATGTTAAAATATAGCTATTAAACATTTATGATAATTTACCTCGTTAATTGTTCTATTTTTAAACGACTTCAAAAGAAGGAAGAGGTTATCAATTCATTAACCGATTTCGATAAATATCTTTCTGGTGCCTCAGGGAAGGGTCCTATACTAATTTGGTTTAGATCCGATCATTTGATCATGAAAAAATTAACGGTACTTCTAAATTTTTATATGATAATCGAAGTCGGCTGTGTTTTTTGCTTAAAAATTACTTGTTATTGTAACATTAAGTTATACCGAGCCCTATAAAGAAATTTATATTGCATAAAGTTTATTATGAACTTATTGAAGAGTTAAAATACAAATTTTTTTATTTACCTTAATTGCATGCAAATTGCAAAAATGCGACTTCGTCTTTACACCAAACCCATAATTTTTTCATTATTTTTAACCGACTTCAAAAAAGGGGGAGGTTATCTATTCGTCAGAATAGGTTTTTTTTTTGTACATATGTTACCGCATAACCGATTTCGATAATTATTTTTTAAAGGAAAGGTGGTATCTCAGAGGTGGACCCATCCTAATTTTAGTTTAGATCCGATTATTGGATCATGAAGAAATTAACGGTAATCTTAAAGTTTTACATGAGAATTGAAGTCGGTTTTGTTTTTTGCTAAAAAATTACTTGTTTATGTAAATAATAAATAGTCTTCGAGTGTCTTCTGCAAATCGATAAATTGTTTTAGTGATGATTTCATTTTTGTTTTTCCTACCAAACCTCTGTGAACGCTAAGCATACCTAAACCTAAATTTGGAAATTGGAAATTAGGGAGATTTTTGCGCCCCCAGCCCGTACCTGTGTGCGCCCATGAAGAGGCTTCTTCAGTTTTATAGTTCATGAATTGCGTATATCAAATTGTTTGAAATGATTAAGCTAAATTTAAAAATAAGCATACATACATATGTACATAGTTTGTTATTACAATCCAAAAATTGCAAATGTTTGTATTGTTTCCAACGAATCAATTTAGTATTTCAAGAAATACAGTTGAACGGCATACATATGTTATATAGGCCGCTAATAAAAGTAAAGCGATAAATTTTATCTCTCTTTCATAAATTTTTTAACAACATTTATTTATGTACATGCATATGCCTTTTGTATCATTATTTGTTTCGCTTGACTGCACATTAGGGTGGTCCAAAAATGTA
>NW_016207736.1:0-2047 GCF_001687245.7 Rhagoletis zephyria
TTGCATTTCATTCCATAACACCCAAGCTATACAGCTGTCCTACCATATGTTGCTATCACGGCTATAGTAAAATTAGAGCAGAGAGTATAAAATCTTTACATAAAGCATTTTTCATACATGTATAAAGACGTGGAGTGAAACCCCGCGGGTAAAAGCTAGTACCTTATAAAATAGCTATTGTAATTTGCGCTCTGGGATCATCCCCAAAAGTCCAATATATCTTTCGTTTTCCTTATAAACGTTTGAAATATCATGGTAGAAGAATTTATAATTCTTAGCTTGGTTGTTGGTGTTTTCGGCAAGGTAGGAGCATGATATATTGTNAATCTTTACATAAAGTATTTTTTCATATTTGTATAAAGACGTGCGGTGAAACCCCGCCGGTAAAAGCTAGTACCTTATAAAATAGCTATTGTAATTTGCTATCTGGGATCATCCCCAAAAGTCCAATATATCTTTCGTTTTCCTTATAAACGTTTGAAATATCATGGTAGAAGAATTTATAATTCTTAGCTTGGTTGTTGGTGTTTTCGACAAGGTAGGAGCATGATATATTATTGAACAAGTTTCCGTCATCAGTTGTCAATAGGTTGTTTGGATAAAAACCGGTTACGGCGGTATAGGATCTTTAGTGTCATTTTTCTTTTGTTTTTGGTTTTGGATTAAGTAATTTTCTGGCCAAGACCAGACAGTCTCAAAAAGTGGACTTTGACTTCTTATAGCCCACGGTGTGCTTGAACCAAGTTTAATTAAATAGTTTTTTAACCCCGGGTTTTCCTGTCGAATGTGACTCTGTGGCATTCTAGGAACATTTTCCCGTCAAGACCAAAATCGGCGAACGGACCCTTGCGACAAAAAAATTGCGTTTTTTTCAATATTTGGGAAGCTCTAGCAAAGAATGAACAGGTGATAGAACCTTTCAATTAGGCTTAAATTAAAGCTAGAGCTCTCAACAAATTTCTGTGAAAATACTATCCCAGCATCTTGACTTGATAGTCACTTATAGTCAATTATCGAACAATAAAAAAAAAATACTGGAATATTTTTAAATCGGAAGGCTCTGTTTCTCTTCNGCAAGGTAGGAGTATGATATATTGTGGAACAAGTTTCCGTCATCCGCTGTCAAATTTCGTTTGGATAAAAACCGGTTACGGCGGTATAGGATCTTTAGTGTCATTTTTCTTTTTTTTTGGTTTTGGATTAAGTAATTTTCTGGCCAAAACCAGACAGTCTCAAAAAGGGGACTTTGACTTCTTATAGCCCACGGTGTGGTTGAACCAAGTTTAATTAAAACGTTTTCTAACCCCGGACTTTACTGACGGATGTGACTCTGTGGCATTCTAGGAACATTTTCCCGTCAAGACCAAAATCGGCGAACGGACCCTTGCGAGAAAAAATTCCGATTTTGCAATATTTAGGAAGCTCTAGCAAAGAAAAAAAAGGTGATAGAACCTTTCAATTAGGCTTAAATTAAAGCTAAAGCTCACGACTAATGTCTGTGAAAATACTATCCCAGCATCTTGACTTGATAGTTACTTATAGTCAATTATCGAACAATAAAAAAAAAAAATACTGGAATATTTTTAAATCGGAAGGCTCTGTTTCTCTTCAACAGATTCCCAATAATAAAGCCCAATTATTTTTTTAACAGTTTTTACTTAGTGACTATATTTTTTAGGACCGCCAAAACCCCTAGAATATGCCAGAAAATGCAATGGGGGGATAAATAAAAAATCTTCACTATTAAAAAATGGTTAAATAAATAAATAACTGGATATTGTTATTGGAAGTCTTCTGAAGAGAACCAGAGTCTTCCGTTCGAAAAATATTGATTTTCAAGAGTTAGAGCGCTTTGAGCGACCTCTAAATATTTTTTGATTTCAAANAACTATAACTAGAATATGCCAGAAAATGCAATGGGGGGGGATAAATAAAAAATCTTCACTATTAAAAAATGGTTAAATAAATAAATAACTGGATATTGTTATTGGAAGTCTCCTGAAGAGAACCAGAGTCTTCCGTTCGAAAAATATTGATTTTCAAGAGT
>NW_016207738.1:0-2047 GCF_001687245.7 Rhagoletis zephyria
CGCGCTTCCCAGCAGTGCGCGTGTGTTTAATGGGCTGCACCATGGCCTTGCCCACTAAAAAATCATGGAAGTACTTTTGTATGTACATACAGATGTGTGCAAGAAGGTCTTGCAAAAGAAAATTTTATAAAAGAAATGTATGTATGTGTGTAGGCATACACATACATACATACAACAAATATGAGGTTGCCGCAAAAATAATTGCGTAAATAACATATTTACTTTTATTTTTCTAAGAGACGGCTACATTTATTAGCTGTCGGTAAACTAGATTTAGTATTTGCCTTAAGTTTTGTATAAATAAACTCTTTCCGGTTGGTTTTGTTGCCTGCTTTTTATCGAATTTCTAATGCTTATTGAAGTTTCCTTTTTCATACCTCTGAACTCTTTTAGTTTTATTGTGCTTTTGCCCATATTGCTGCAACATTTGGATGTTTTCTTCGCCACACGGCATTCTACACTTTCATACCCTGTTATATAAATATTCTCCCCCATTTTCTTGTGCTACTTTAATTGTACATAAATCCTTATTTTGAAAACTAAATTTTTATTTTCCTCTGTCATTAAGTTATCTCTTTAGTAATTTGAGGGACATTTTGTCAGCATTTTTTTTGTTTGCTTTTTCTTAAAAATTTTTGCTTTTCATATGCGATGATTCTAGCATCATCTCTATGAAGTTAGGTTAGGATGAAACAAGGTGGTTCATGCTGGAGTCACTTAAGCTCTTCTGTGCTGTTTGCGAAACCGTGTTGGTGTTTGTGCTTACCCCTTTCCACTTAAAATCAGTTTGCGCCAACGCCTCAATTTGTCACGAGATGACCAAGTCCCTTGACAGAGGAAATCTGATAGGGTTTCCTCCTCTTCCACCATCTGACAACTTCGGCAGTCCGACTGCATGCAAGCCAATTAAACAGTGATCTATAAGGACAGCTTGTGTTAAACGAATTTCTTTCCGATTTACTAAGACTGAGTAGGGATTTTGTGCGTTGGAGAATTAAGATGGGTCACGACTACCAAGAAATTTCGTAGTTGAGTTTTGTACGCCACCATTCCGCTCGATAGCAGAAAATTTCCTACGAATTACATGTTGNTTAGTTGCAATTACACTCAATCTCGCAAGGCCTTGGAATCAGACTATAAGCAAATGAAATGAATCAACCATCTCAATCGAAATATCGGCGGCAATTTACGAGTAGAAGTAAGCATCTTTTTTTCAAGGGGTTTGATATTCGCCTGGCTGTCAGTGAAAATTTAGATTTAATTGCTAAAAATCGTGTAAAACTTTACCTGTGATTCTACTTCAGAAATGACTATAAGCTCAGATTCATTCCCTCCATATCCGATTTCCACTCGTTTATATAGAACATCTGCATCAGGAATCATACGTTAGTTTGCCGAACGCCGGTTGACTTTCGTGGGAGGGCTGAGTGCTGGCGTAGATTTGGAGGAGTTAGTATTGGAGCCCTGTGGTTTAACCATGTGACTAGGTCTCGAGGTTCTGTCCGAAGTTGCTTTGGAACAGGCAGCCTCTATGTGGTCGGGGAGAATTTCGATAACGCGTCTGGATACATAGCTTGCACTACCCTAAATGGGATTTTTGGTACTAGAAATGAGACCGCTGGGTCTATAAATAGGAAATCAGTTAAAGGGACCACTTATTGTAGTAGGGAAAGTATGCCAACCTTAACAGTGCTGTGAGGGGTCAGGTATTTTCTTAAGCCAAAATTCCGATCCCTCTAGTTTCTTGTTTCAATAAGGACTGGGTAAAAGGAGTTCAAAATAGGCTTACAGCTTCAAGTTTTTAGCTCTTGCATTAAGTGGCATTGCTTTCTGTCTCTGCATTTAAATTATCAGCATTGTCTGTGAGCCGGTAGTACATTAGAGCGGGTCAATTTGCATGGGAGATTTTTTCGACTATGCGCATATAGCACAGAAGGATTCTACGTGTTATTCCAAGAAAATTTGTCGAAGACCCACGGTCTAAAATCAATATGGATCCCCTGCCGGGTGTGCGTTATGTAAATAACTGTGAGGTAGGGCAGTTAGT
>NW_016207740.1:0-2047 GCF_001687245.7 Rhagoletis zephyria
TACACAAATGCACATGCAAGCTCGTTTTGCAATGGTGCATACATACACTAACGAACTGGTTCACTTTTAAGATAGTTACATAACTCACAAGCATTTTATTAGTCGTCCTATCCGGATAAGCAAAATCAGTTTGGCTTTAAGTTTGTTATCTGCGTGCCCCCTACTCACAAAGCCAGCATTGAAATGTGCCAAATAACAGTGCAGTAGGAATGCTGGAACTTTGTCTGTTCTTATTTGTTGTTGCCTCGCAGCTCAGTAGCACTGGTCAAAGGTTTAAACAATAAAACACTAATATAATAACGGGAAGTTTGCATCACAAAATGCAAACGCAAAAAGCGCATACAGGTAGTTTATTCGTAAGAAATTTATTCCCTTGCAATTATCTTGCAATTATCGATATGTATTGCGCCGAAGCAGTAATACTAATGGTAACCCAGCCAACCAGCGGGGTCCACAAGGCGCATAATTGGAACTCCCTGTACGGTGCGCTGATGTTCCTGAAGAGGCTCCGAAAAAATTTGCAAAGGAGCATATCCGCCAGAGTAAAGGACCTTCTCAATATATTTTAAAAACATCCGCCCGTAGGACTCCTTAACTTTCTTAACCTTAAACACTTACGTTCTCTCTCCTCATACATACATACATAATATGTATGTATGTATATGTAAAGATCAAGAATGTAAGTATGTATTCTCTCAATCGTGTGTAAACATATTTATGTGTGTGTATGTATAGTGCTTATTATAACTTTACGACTCTCATATATTGACAATATTTGACTATTTACTTTATCAATTTTTGATTCTTGTCTATCTATATAAAAACGAAATGTTTTTTGTATGACCGCGACGCCTGACCAAAGGGCTGAACCGATTTCAATTCTGTAAAAAGNGGAGCATATCCGCCAGAGTAAAGGACCTTCTCAATATATTTTAAAAACATCCGCCCGTAGGACTCCTTAACTTTCTTAACCTTAAACACTTACGTTCTCTCTCCTCATACATACATACATAATATGTATGTATGTATATGTAAAGATCAAGAATGTAAGTATGTATTCTCTCAATCGTGTGTAAACATATTTATGTGTGTGTATGTATAGTGCTTATTATAACTTTACGACTCTCATATATTGACAATATTTGACTATTTACTTTATCAATTTTTGATTCTTGTCTATCTATATAAAAACGAAATGTTTTTTGTATGACCGCGACGCCTGACCAAAGGGCTGAACCGATTTCAATTCTGTAAAAAGTACCTTTTAGGACTTTCTGTGTGGAAGGTTTTTCGATTTTGAAAAATTTGAAACTTTCTTTTGTTGTTGTCGAAAAATGAAAAATGCTCAGAATTTCATAGAGTTTTCTGTCACTAAACGGCTAGTCCGATTTGGTTCATATTTGGAACATATGTCAGCGCCTAGAATTGAAATATTCTGTCCTCGGAACATTCTTAAAAACTGCATTTCCATGCCGATCTGGCTCATATTTAGAATACATTTAAGCCAATTGAAAATAAATATTTTGAATTAAAACTTACACGATAGGTAAGGATAGGATAAGCTGAGATATCCCCAAAAATTATTTTACGCTGTGAATAGATATCTACTATATATTTGTGGAGGTATGTATGTATTTGCCAGAGTATTCCCATGATACCTGGACTTATTAATAGGGAGACAAAAATTGGGATTAAACAAGGGGGCGTGGCAGCTCCCATAGGCATGCAATTTTTTATTAACTGTAACTTCGGAACCATAAGCCCCACGAACTTGCAATTCGGTCTGTAGGCATTTGCTTTAGTAAACTATAAATAAATGAGTTTGCAAAAGGGGACGTTGCACATCCTATAGGTGTGAATATTTGTATTGCTGTTTTATTTTTTTTTATTAGCCGGAAAAAATATTTTATTGCTTCAGTTGCATAGATTTGTTGTAAAAAGTGGCCATACAAACATTTACCTTGATCAAGGAACGAGATTAGATGACACCAGAGGTCCTTCGAGGTTTGTAGCTAAAACATTTTATTGAAGGTATCTTTATATAAAT
>NW_016207741.1:0-600 GCF_001687245.7 Rhagoletis zephyria
GCATGGCTGGAGCGGTCATTGATCAGCGGGCCATCTTTCTCAAGGTTAAAGGTGAGTTTACTGAATTTTTTCATAGTTTTAGATAATCTTTACCCCTAAACCGTTTGAAAATCCCAACCCCACTTCTTTTTAGAACCTAGACGTAGTGTGTGCCAGTGGCGCAGTCAGTTTACCTGCGCCAGTAGCTCGGCGAATCAGTATCAGGAGCAATGTGTGCCACTGAGTGCTCGTTGTGATGGAACTGCTCAATGTTCTGACGGATCCGATGAAGAAGGTTGTCATGGTAAAAAAGAAGATTATTTGTTTCAAAGCTAAGCTTTTCCATAACATCTACTAACTGCCCCCCAAAGATAGCTTTACTTTGCCTAGCTTTTATCCATTTATAAAAATCATCTAACAATTTTTTTCTAGCAATTCCCACACTAGACATCAAACTTTCTCCGGATCGAGAAAAGATATCACTGGGCGACAGTCTCACCTTGAACTGCTCAGTGGTGGGCGATCCAAAAGCGGAGATTAGCTGGCGACAGCCTTATCAGCAGCAGCAGCAGAGTTCAACGGCAGCAGCAGTTTTTCCTGACAATGTCCAAATTGTGGACG
>NW_016207741.1:618-2047 GCF_001687245.7 Rhagoletis zephyria
ATTGGCGCAGTTCGCCAGGAGAATGGCGGCGTCTACCGGTGCACTGTGAAGACGTACGCTGGCACCTTCAACGCTGACTACGTTCTTGTTATTCAGGGTAAGTTTTTTATGACAACTTTGTTTACATATTCTGCCTTTTATTAACACCACGCTTGCTTGATCTTGATCTACTACTAACATTTTATAACACTGCTTGTGGCGTAAGTGACAAAAGATTTGCTTTTTAGCTCAAAAATCTCAAACTAATCTAATGATAAATTACCAGATCCTCCAATCCCCACGACAACCACTCCCAAACCGGACCTCGCAGTGGAAACAGTCCTCGTCCCTCTCGGTTCACCAATTGAACTTTCCTGCAACTCCACCGAACTGGCCGCTCTCCAGGTTTCCTCCTCTTCAGATGAACTCCCTCTCNAGCTTTCTTGCAACTCCACCGAACTGGCCGCTCTCCAGGCTTCCTCATCTTCAGCTGAACTCCCTCTCCGGTACACTTGGCGCAAATCGGCCTCCATCAACCTCGACGGCCGCCTTCTGGCCACCTTTGACGAGGGCGTCTCCGAGGCGGCCTCCATTGACCCTGCCACCGGAAGGCTGGTCATTGGGCAGAGTCGCCCGAGCGATGCGGGCACCTACGTCTGCACGGCCGTCTCACTGGCGGACGGAAGGTCGGCGGAGGTGTCGACGATAGTCGTCGTGGAGGGCATCATTCCTCGATTCCACCAAACGCCCACCACCTCCTCGTACATGATCCTTCCGAAGCTGCCGCCGACCACGAAGATGGAGTTCAACCTGAGCATCTCAGTGAGGCCGGAAAAGCCGGATGGGCTGCTGCTGTACAGCGAACAGTTTGCCAATCACACTGGCGACTACATCTCTCTGGGCCTGTCCAGCGGTCGGGTGGTGTTCACCCTCGAGCTGGGCGGCGGCGCTGTGGTGCTCACCTCGGAGCAGACGATCACCACCGGCGAGTGGCACCTGATTAAAATCTTTAGGGTAAAACATCAAGCTAGAATGAGGATAGACGATGGGCCGACGGAAGTGAGCGGCGCCTCGAGCAGGCCAAAGTTTGTCGGCCTTGACCTTCATGAGCCGCTGTACGTGGGTGGGCTGCCGCACAACCTCAACCTCAAAGATAAACTGCTGGTGGCGCGAAGCGGAGGACTATCAACCGTCGGCTTCTCTGGCTGCATTTCCCTCTTTCGCATTTCAAACCGGCGATTTGAGCTGATGAAGGACGCCCTGGAGAAGGTGGCCATCGGTCGCTGTGAGACCTGTCTCGGCTCACCTTGTTCGAACAGCGGAACCTGTCGGGAGGACGTCCACCAGCGAACCGGTTACGAGTGCGTCTGTCCGGTGGGCTTTAGCGGAACCAATTGCCAGCTGACCGGGGGCACCTGCTACTCGGGCGCCTGTGGCCACCGAGGGGGCC
>NW_016207742.1:0-2047 GCF_001687245.7 Rhagoletis zephyria
TCTAAAGTGCATTACAATTGTGTATTATTAACATTATATTAATTAAAGTTTTAAATTATAATTTGTTTCCTAATTTCGTTTTTATTAATGTTAAATCAAAAAATTTGCGCTCAGCTGCTGGGAAACTGTGAGGCAGACTAAAAATATTATGAACTCAATCGCACAATTCTCACTTGATCCGAAAAACGTTCTATATTGGTACAGTTTTTCAAGTTAGCTTCACTCAGCCTCAATTTGCGTTGAAATTCAATCAATCATTTACCAATGCAGGAAATTGGTCGAGTAGCGANGTGAAATGGACCATTTTAAAAAGAATTGAACCGATGGACAAGAGTAAGGTTACCGCTTGCGGAAAGTTTTCGATTTATTTGAATCGATTGTGTTTCGTTACCTTTTATGAGCGAAAGTAAAAGTTATAGATACGTTTGCTATTGTTTGTTTTCGTTCTGTGAATAAAACTGTCTACCTTTGGGTGATGAAGATCAACGATTGCCAGAAGCGATTATATACATTTAACAGACCAAATAAGCATCACCAGAGGTAATAAGTGACATAGAACGTGTCACCGACCAAATCTCTTACAAACTTTTATATCCTTTGATTTGTGATTTCAAAGTTTTGACTACAATTGCGGAATGGTTTAATACGTAGGCGTTATATGTACGAAATTTCACCAATGTTGAGAATACTTTGATATATAAACTACTTACCGAATAGATAAAAGACATTTTTGTATCTAACAGATATAGAAATTTGACAAAAGCAGGGACAAAACGGTACTAGTAAATACAAGTACATAATAGATGCTTTTCGTCCGACACCAAGAATTTCGATATCGATACTTCTGAACCGAGTACTGAGTAGGTATCTGAAGAAAGTACTTATATCGAAACCGGATTCATTGNAGTAGGTATCTGAAGAAAGTACTTATATCGAAACCGGATTCATTGAGAATTTTATTCCCGGACTTTTATTTTTTAATCTAATTACACTAGTTTGCAGCTAAAATGTTCCATGGATTCCATGACCCAATTCCTATGTAGAATTTTTCGGTGATTCCGAAAATCGAGAAAATTCTTTTTTCTATGGATTACTTCGAGATATTTGCAGTTTACCGTTGTTCAGCTTAAAAAAAAGAGTGGTTCCATTTGAACACGTATATCCTATGAACCAATTGAATAATCGTAATACGGGGTACGGCAGATGAAAGCTAATGAAATGTATTTATATACATTACTTTTCGATAGCTCTGATAGTCTCTGAGAAATTATCTAATCATTTCTGACACCTCTTCCTTTCGGTACAAACACTCTACATACTTACTCAGATGTACGTGGCGTATGAGTAACACTCTTTTCTGCTTATACATAATTCACACAAAAAATCCTGGTGCATTTTCACTTGACCACTCATTAGATACTTTCTTATTTATCCATCGATTCTTCATTGGTAGCTTAATTTTCTAACACAAGTGTAAAAGATTTAGCCAGAAACTGTTATTTGTTAAATTTTTTCCCAGTTAAATTTAGAAATTTTTTCTATTTTTTCATCAAAAAAAAAATGGAATGAATAATTAATTTCTCAGAAACTATCAGGCCTTTGGAAAAGTGATGTAAACGCAGCTTATGGAGAATTTCATTGGGTTTGATTTGCCGTATTTCGTATTACAATCGCTCAATTGTTTCGTAAGGTATACGTGATTAAATGGAACCACTATTTTTTAAGCTGAATAACGGTAAATTGCAAATATGTATCTCGAAAATGTTTCTATAAAAACAAAAACTAACTCTATTGTCGGAATCAGCGAAAATCTGGAGAACAAAAACAAAATAGAAATTTGTGATCCACTGTTATTATTGGGAATGGCTAAAATTGTTTGGCAGTTTAGTTGCCAATGAAAAGAAAGTCCACAAAGAAATACCTATTAACATCTCATAACATAAAGTTAGCTTGAAGTGAGCAGTCGCTAAATCCACTTTTTGTAAAAACTTATAACTTGATATAGGAAGCAAGGTAAGTTAAAAACGCAACGTCTCCGAAGGATTAA
>NW_016207743.1:0-2047 GCF_001687245.7 Rhagoletis zephyria
GCAAAATATACTCGTTACCTGGACATACAATTTCTTCATTAGTTGAAGGGGGCACATTACTGATTTATAGAAAATGCAAATACATGCACGTAGTAGAGGATTTTGTCCTTATTAATACCTATACGAACTTCTTCAATACAATCGCCACAAGTGCATATGTACCTACATATATATGAAGATATATACATATGTTCGCATAACAAAGCCATCATTAGCTATAAAATCTGTTAGGTTACAACAATAAAAACAACAATAACTTTTAAAACAATTAACTACGTCAACTGGTTGCATAATATTTAGATAACAATAGCTATTCCTGCAATATCCGAGCCATCCAAGCGGCCAAACTATTTAGCATCTACTGGATTATTGTGTGGATATAAATTTTGTATATGTACTATATATGTATGTATGTATGCATGTCGGAGTGTAGGTACCTTTGAGTGTCACTACCCTGTCGGAAAACACACTGGCGATCTGGTTCTGTACTAGAGAATTCAGATAAGTGGGCGTTAATTCTGCTTCGCATGAGTGGCGGATCCAGCGGGCGGTTTTGGGGGTTAAACTACGTGTCAGTCAGTGGCGAACACACGGAGGGTGTTGTAATACATAGACGCCATATTATACATACATATGCGTCATATTAAAATACCCCCCCCGTGGGTCCGCCACTGACTGGCACGTAGTTTAACCCCCAAAACCCCCCGTTGGATCCGCCACCGCTTCGCATGCTAGCAAATGGCGAAATTTAAATTGAACTGAAATAAAATAGTTTTTTAAAAGTACCACATTTCGTTGCTTTTGAACTGATGGAGATTTGGTTGCTATCGGACTAGTTTGTTTTTGGCGATAAACATCTAGTACGGAACTAGAAATTTGATTCACAAGTTCTCGGTTTCCCTGGAGGGTACTGCCTGCATAATCTGAAATTCATAGCTAGCGTATATTTCCTTAGATATGAATGTTTAAATTTTCTGCATCAACGCCGAAGAACTATGTATTGCTCAACAGTAGTTTGAGACCATAGCAAATGCTCGAAATTAATTAATTAAGAAATAATGGGTTTAGAATTTTGCTGACAATTCAGGTGACTTATTTGCCGCTAATGAGTGATTACAAGATATCTACATAAATTGTTGGTAATTTTTATTTATGTATGTACGTAAAAGTACATCCCAGCCAGCATATATTTGCAAGTGGCAGAAGGAACCCCTTAGGAGGGGGTGCCCTATGGAAGGTCGGTCCGAGAAGAACGATGTTACGGTGCAGGGGGTCGGATACCCAGTACCGGCGATAAATGTTGGGCGAGAAGCTCATCTGGTATCGGCGGTGACTTCCTAGGTTGTGCAGTGGAACCACAGGCCGTGCAATCTACGAATGCTATTGGGAAGGTAGAGAGGCGTAGAAAAAATGCTAGGCAAGTATTGCGACATTGGGCCAGGGATGATAAATGAGTCTTTTAATTTTGTACCAAATGACTAAAAAAAGTGTACTAAATAAGCCGAAAAAGTACCAACATTTAAAACAATATACATACATAGTTACATATACATATGTTTTTAGATTTTCTGTATAAAAATCATGATACAAAACATAGCGTGTCGAAGGTGGAAAACATAAGTGCAAATGAATTGTTTGAAAAGACCACCAAAACGCCAAGTTAATCAACAAAAGTATACAAGTTATACTTACAAAGTGTTAGTAATACAAAAATTTTCAAAAAAACCATTGCATTTAGCGGAATGGAAGTTTCACAAAAAATATTTTGAAAATATATCCTTTTATAGAAATAAACAAGTTACTAGCAGTGTTCTCGGACCTAAAATCTTGGCAAAGTGGGGGAAATCGAGAGCGCTGCTGGAAAAGAATTTACCTGCGAAAACTTATAAGAAAAATGTCTGTATTTGTTAGAAAAAAAAACTTATTCATTCTGAGATAATTCAATTATATGTCAAAAAAAAATTTTCCTATACAAAAGTATTCAATAGTAAAAAAATACCAAATCGGGGACAATGCACCAAGCGGATAATAAATTACCAAATGGACC
>NW_016207744.1:0-2047 GCF_001687245.7 Rhagoletis zephyria
GCCCTCTAATGTGCACCGGCTAAGAATAACAAACTTTGAACTTCGAAACTAAATTGCAGGTTTTTTTCAAGAAAGGGGCCTGGGCCGACAAAATTCGAACCAAATGTAATAGCGAAAATAAAACTAAGAGGAACATCATTTGGCGGAAGAGTAATTAGCTAGAAAGCAGTAATGCGGAAATAGAATTGTACTTGAAATTATTTTTAAATTGAATGACTCAATTAAAAAATATGTGAATTGTATATGTAATAGTAAAATATTTTGCCTTGCGTATTTCCTTAAATTGTCTTTTCTTTGCCGCCTAATGAGCTTAAATTTATTTGTCAACTTTGGCTTGTCATCATCTAATTCCTTTTAAAAATGTCTGCTAGAATTGCCGCGACCCTACCCGCATACGTCTGTTATGACATAGCAAATTCTTATAAAATGATTGCTTTATTATCTAATTTAATTAAATTCTTAATAAACTAATACATAACAACCCCTACTGGCTAGTTTCTCTACATCCAGCTACCAGCCACTTACAGCGCAAATTAACCAAAATTCACTGTCAACACTGCTGTGTTCTTATTTGCATCATCATCATCGTCGTCATCTTCTACGCAATCCGACGTAATCATGTCAATTGTCAGTCGGCGCATTGTCACTCATGGTTGGTGCTGTTCGGTGGTTTTGTTGTCATAACTAGTCGCCGCCGCCGTTGTGGCTTGCAATCATGTTATTTAATAAAGTCATTAAAACTTATTTTAACAACTAACTGTCCATAATTAATATCCGTCGGATTGCATCGTGGCATGCAACTTAGCAACGCAAATGCAGACGACGAGTCATGACCGTGAATACTGTCATGCTGTATACATATGTGTTGTTTCTGTTTTTATTTTTTATTTTTTTTTTAGTTCTACTCCAGTTACATTCACAACAGTCGCGCATGCAATGGAAGTCGCCATCAGCCAACTACACACAATTTTGCCGCATTTTATCCTCCCTTCAATGACTCGACACATTGTTGGCCCTCTTATTTGTTTTCTTTTTCTTCAGCAACTAGACAACTCTGTTTATTGGTAGGGTAATCTCCCAATTGAAAATTATTTGCCACCATATTTTGTTAAGTCATTTAGTAATGATTTGTCAAACAGCGACGCCAGCGAAGGGCAGCAACTTACAATCTGCCTGCTGTTTTTTTTTTTGCTTTTTTTTAGCGGTGACTAATACATATGCTTGCTTGCTTTTAGAAATCTTACATACATACAAACGTATGATAAATTTAGTTGGTTGATAGTGTTTTGCAAATTAATGGGCGTGGCAGTCTCACGGCACCAGCAAATTTTTATAAGTCATGGTTTGTAAGTACAAAGTTACCTCATTTTTTTTAAGGTTTTTGTTTTGTGGTCACTGCATGTCAGAAGGACATGGGAATTTTTTACTTTTTTTTTAACACTCGTTCTCACATATTTGGCTTCGTTTTACTTCGTTGCGCAGTATGAGAAAATATCTTGGCTCATGTCGGTATAGGATATTCTTGTTTTAAAATTAAAATCTGTGGATTAACATTTTAATTTTGCTCTCAGTGAATCAGATTCAAGAAATTGGTTCTAGCCGCTTTCTTTAACTGACATCTTAAGTGAACTTAGTACTTCAAAATTGAGGCCAGGAGTTGAAATTTTCTTCATACAAAAAATTGCTCAATACATTTTCTGTAGGATGCATAAAAAAGAATTATTCTTGAAGATAATCTAAGTATTTAAAAGGTATTTTTGTGGGGGGTATACATAGATTATTAATTAAACACATATTAGATACTTCTAAACTTCGAATTGACCTTATTGAAAAAAAATAACTTTATGTCATTAGTGTTTGAAAATAATTAAGGAAACCTGGGAGCAACGGCTGACTCAGATGTAGAGCATTCTGAAAGTCCACTTTATACCAGCAATGGTTCGCATGCTACTTTAGAGAAAGTAATAAATAGATACCATTTTGTTGGAAAAATATGTTTTCAAACAACACTCAGTTCAATTCCACCAAATAATTAGCAATCATGACT
>NW_016207745.1:0-2046 GCF_001687245.7 Rhagoletis zephyria
ACCGTCTTGTCTGAGGTAGCAACTTCTTCGCCTTTATATTTGTCCCCGTTGTCACCTAATTCATCGTCGCCGCCAAAACTTTGCAATTAAAAACACCAGCATTTGTCGTACGTTTTTCTAGTTTAATGAATTTGTCATGTTCTTTCCCATTTATCATCGTTGTTATTGTCGCTGTTTGCGCTTTTAGTGGTTTTAGTGACAGAAAGAAAGAAGGAAGGAAGGAAGGAATGTATCGATTGACAGTTGGGAAAATGTCAACTTGAGTTGGAGGAATTTTTATTACCTACCAGAGAGTGAAATTGCAGTGTAGAGGAGTGTGTTCAGCAGCTAATGTGTGTGTAGCGGTACCTTGATCACCAAAACTAATCAGACAAGTTCATTGTTCGCTCGTTTACTTTCCATTTGATCTTTGCACCTGTTCAATTCACCCGATTCAATCTAATCACATTATTTTTATTTCCTAGCAGGCACTTTACCATCATCGACACTTTTTTACTTTTTTACACACCACTACCACCACCACCACCAAAAACTAGCCACCAAAAATGCCCTTCACCTGCAGTGACATTTGCAAGATCATCCTTGCCCTTTTCCTCCCCCCGCTGGGCGTTTTTGCCGAGAAGGTAAGTTGTTTGCTAAAGTTAAAAATAATTTACTTTTTTAACTTTTATCGCTTTTTACTTCTCTTTTTCACGTCCAGGGTTGCGACGTCGACCTGCTGATCAACATCGCCCTTACCTGTCTCGGCTTTATTCCCGGCATCATTCACGCCCTGTACATTATTCTCAGGTACTAGCACTGCTGCTGCTGAACAAGCTCTGAAGCTTTTGAACTCTGACTGACACTGCAGCCAAATAATCAGCACTACCAACTTCACAAATCAGTTCTTCAATGCCACCAAAAAAAAAGTATCACTAGCAATCAGCAGCAGTAGCAATCACCATCACCACCACTAAAACTCTGTCACAATATTATTGTAACTGAAATGAGGAATACACAAAACTAATTAATTGAATAAAATGCAACTTCTTTCCTAAAACAACATTCTAATAAAACAGAGGCACGAGTGCAAAAGAGATTAGCGTTTCTCCTACTGCCGCCACTTTTCCCTCTAATCTTGGCCCGGAAATGGCCATGAGTGTCTGCTGTTTTCTCTCCCTCTCTCTGTGAGTATTAGTCATCCCAACTTGCTCACAGCTTTCACAGCTTGCTTCTTGGCTGTTTCTGGCGCCAGGCACTTCTTCTCCTCTTCCCTGTTATCGTCGTCGTGGTCGAGGCAGCAGCAGCAGCTCTGTCATTGCCGCCACCACCACCACCATCATCATCAGTGTGTCGTCGTGTTGCCGAGTCAAGTTGCAAACTCAGTTTCTCTCTCTCTCTCTCTCTCCTCGGTGGCAGCCTGTGGAAGCCAGCACTGCTGCTGCTGTGCCGTCTGCGCAGACGTTTTCATCTCTGTGCCCGTCCACTGAGTGTCGCCCATTGAAATAGACAGCCAGTCGCCCAGGCGGTCTTCAGTTGCTTCAACAGCTTCCATCAGCTCGTATCCACCACCAACTCGTCTTGTGCGTCATCGTCTTCGCTCCGCTCCGCTCGCCGACCATCCTCAGTTCGCCGATTCTCTCTCTCTACTCAAAGAGTGTATGTATCCTTGCTGAGATTTTTTTGCATTTCTTCCTCTTCTTCTCCTTTTTCATTTTTATTTTCATTTTGTGCATCAAGAGTTTTATTTTGTTTCATTTCCTTTGGTTCTGCTTTTTAGCTGCGACCACTCAGAGCTCATCCCCAGTGAATCAAGTGTGCTGCTTCCTTTGATTAGTTTGCATTTTCTGCTTCTTCTTTTCTTATTTTTTGCTTCATGAGTGCTTCGTGGTGTGGTGGTGGTGGTGATAAGATCGACCAATCTGTTGTCTTCACCACTCACTAGCTTTCTCCCACTACTGAGGGTCACACTCCTCTTCATCATCTTTCCTTCCTCTTTCCCTTTTTCACTACCACTACTGACAATTACTGCAATCAGATACTCAAATCTCTCCCTTTTCCCTTTCC
>NW_016207746.1:0-2046 GCF_001687245.7 Rhagoletis zephyria
CAAACGTTTAATGACAGTAGCGAAAAAAAAACAGACGAATTTTTTTTTGCAATTTGTTTGGTTCCCTTGCAACTCAAAGAAAATAATAAAATTATTTGGCACAACCCACGTCCATCCTCTACAAGATTTTGTAGGCCGATCAAACTTATTTTTGAAAAAGAAAGTAAGTCATTGGTTGAAAAAGAAATAAATGCCGTAAAAGCTCAAATAGCTGCGATAGGTCCAACTCAAATTTTTGAAGAAGATGAACAAATTAATGTCACTCGTAATTTTTATTTGACAATGATTGATGGGAAAATATTCCCGACAATCGCGAATTCTTCTTCACAATGTTGTGGAATTTGTGGAGCATCGCCAAATTTATGAATAACCTGAGTGCAATAGAAACATTTGACCCAAAAGAAAACCTTTATGAGTATGGCTTGTCAACATTGCACGCTTGGATAAGGTGTTTGGAATGTGTTCTTCATATTGCGTACAAGCTAAATGTTCAAAAATGGCAAAGCAGAGGAGACTCCGATAAGGTAACAATAGACAAAGAAAATTATTATTGATCGCCTGAAAAAAGAAATGGACCTGCTGGTTGATATTCCTAAGCCGGGATGTGGCACAACGAATGACGGCAACACGGCTAGAAGATTTTTTCAACAACCAGCTTTAGCTTCCGAAATAACTGGTGTTGATGAACAATTAATAAAGAGATTTGCAGTAATTTTAAATACTATGTCCTGTGGCTTTGCTATTAATGTGGAGGCATTTCGAGATTATGCGATGCAGACAGCACAGCTGTACATACAATTGTATTCATGGTATTATATGCCATCGAGTGTTTACAAAGTTCTAGTGCATGGGGCAGACATTATTCAATATGCTGCACTGCCTATTGGAATGTTATCCGAGGAAGCCTTGGAATCTCGAAATAAGGATTTCAGGAATATCCGAGAGAATCATACAAGAAAAATGTCGCGAGAAAAAACAATGCACGATCTCTTTCATTATCTACTTTTATCATCGGATCCTCTTATATCATCTTTTTCAACCAAACCTTCTCTTCGTTATAGCAGTACAGAGCCTTTATCTGAAGAAGTAATAGCATTACTTTCAGACGCGTCTGACGGGCTAGTTCCACACTCAGAAGTCGATTCAGAAAGTGGTGTAGATTCTGATTGAAGAATTCAAAACATAGGTATTTAATATTTTTTAACACACTTAAATTAACGTTTTATAAAGTCAAGCAAATTTTATTCTGGCTACAACTATGAGATACCCATTTTACCGATTGCTCTTATTTTTGATGAGAACATCCATTTTGATGTAAACATTCAGCATGCAAAGTTTCTCATCGATACATCTTCGCAAAACCAAGATATGATTTTTTTCCAGCTAGATTGAGCGTTTGGACCACTGTGCAGCGCTGTCTCCGACTATGCCGAAGGCTTCATACCTTTCATGAACATCTGAAAATTTTACTTTAACAGATTGCTGCTTTTCAAAAAATTTATATATTCACAGCATACGTCGATACAGTGGCGTAGCCAGGATTTGGCGAACGGGGGGGATTAAAAAAAATTTGCATCGATAACTTAAAGTTGTGATACACAATGGCTAGAGGCGTCGCACTATAGGCAAAACACGAGTTTTTTTCCAAATCGTAGATCTTCGCTTAGAAAAGAGATAACGGAATAAACATTTTTTTATCGTGAAGATAAATGATATAGGAAATAACTTAACCCTCAAAATACCGTTCAAAATGTCAAATTTTTTTAATTTTGGATTTTGGCTCCCATTCCACTAGAAAACACTATATTTAATACACCATTAGCACTGTTTCTGAAAGATTTCTCTTTGTTTTATCTTAAGACTCGATTCTTGGGACATTAGATGCTGTACCCGAGTGGCCAGATTGGAAAAAGAAAAGCTACCTTTAAACTCTAATAACTGGTAAACTATCAGCTTTCACAAAAAAATAATATATAACAAAAATGGTTATATATATGGTATGGCTTACAACCATGCGGAGGTGGTAATAGTTGATTACCATTGGCC
>NW_016207747.1:0-2046 GCF_001687245.7 Rhagoletis zephyria
TAGGCTAAGCTTTGTTATAAAATTAATAGCTAATATCCTTTTTTCTTGGTTGTTTGAGTATTTAATTATTACTTTTCCCTGTTTATTATTTTCAAGAATTGCCACATGTATTAACAGAGTTGCATCGGGGTGAACTCTGTTTGAAAGCGTGTTCGATCGACCCATTTATTTTGTTGCGTATAAACACTTGCATTTCAAGCGAGCTACACTGACACGAGTTAATTCGATACCGCGCTTGGTGCCATATAAACAAGGTAATTGTCGACAACGGTGATGACAATTGTCAGTCCGACAAAATTGTCGCGACAATAACGACAAAACTAAATAGCTTCGGCTGAATGTCTTCACAGAAGAATTTTGTAAATTTATTTATATGGTAACTAAACGAATTTAATTACTTTTCGAGTATTTGAATATTTCTTTAAACTAAAATAATGAATTTGCAATTATTGCATATGGATTATATACATATACATATATGAATTTTCCTGTGGAATTAATTCGGTGGTGACAATTGTTTTTATGAAACAAAACACCCTCCAAGCTGTCGAATTGTCCCTGACAATACTGTAAGTACCTGTCATTACAAAATTATCACCCCCTAGTCTGAGGCCTATTTAAAAAAGCGACAGTGATAATTTTGTAACGACAGGCATTTTCCATGTTGTCAGTAACAATGCGACAGCTCGGGGGTGTTTTGTTTCATAAAAATAATTGTCACCATCTTATAAATTCCATAAGAAATTCCATTGAAAAAGTGACAAATTGTCATGTCGGGGTTTAAAATTGTCGTTGACAAAATTGTAATTTATCTGTAAATCATATGTAATAATTGCATTTGCATTATTTTAGTTTCAAGCAATATTAAAATTATTGAAAAGTAATGAAATGCGCGCAATTACCATATAAATAAGTTTACAAAACTCTCCTGTGAAAGCTTTACGACGGAGCTATTTGGTTTTGTTGCTATTGTCGCGACAATTTTGTCAGAGTGACAATTGTCAGCACAATTGTAGACAATATTTCATAATATCACTGTCGTTTTCTAAAAAATCTCGCAGTTGCCTACAAGCGTATATGAAACAGAAAAAATGTCGCCGACAATTCTGGCATTGAAATTTTATAGAAAATTGGCAATGGTCACACCAGTCACTTTTATGAAATTGGCCCCTGATTTACCGTAAAATTGTCGCACAGTGTAATCTGCATTGAAATAGCGGGGAATACTTACTAAATGCCTCATTCCCTCGAAAAACAGGCCGCTTTTCAAAATGGTGTAATGACTGTTAAATATCTGCGTCAAACGCGAATACAGGTAAAGTAAATGTACTGCTCATACACTTGGATGTACATATGTGTGTACATTAGGATGGTCCAAAAAAAGTAAAGTCGGAAATTTAATGCTCTCACCCCCTAAGATTGTTCTATACCGAAAAAAAGTATACCCCTGTTTTTTTATTTTAAAATCAAAATTTATTTAGAGGTCGCTCAAAGCGCTCAAAGTTTCCCATGTATTTTGTATGGGGAAAAAAAGACTTTTCGTAGAAATGGCATAGAATCCATGGAAATCAAAATTTTTCAATCTGAAAGCTCTGCTTCTCTTCAGAAGACTTCAGAGAATAATGCCCAATTGTTTATTTAAACATTTTTTAACTTTAACTATTTTTTAAGGGTCTCCGAAATATCCCAAAAAAATCAAATATACAAACAGAAATATACAAAAGAAAAAAAGAAAAAATAGTTTAAATTAAAAAATGTTTAAATAAACAATTGGGCATTATTCTCTGAAGTCTTCTGAAGAGAAGCAGAGTTTTCAGATTGAAAAATTTTGATTTCCATGGATTCTATGCCATTTCTACGAAAAGTCTTTTTTTCCCCATACAAAATACATGGGAAACTTTGAGCGCTTTGAGCGACCTCTAAATAAATTTTGATTTTAAAATAAAAAAACAGGGGTATACTTTTTTTGGTATAGAACAATCCTAGAGGATGAGAGCATTAAATTTCCGGTTTTACTTTTCTCCCATACATTTTTGGACCACCCTA
>NW_016207748.1:0-108 GCF_001687245.7 Rhagoletis zephyria
CCTGTTTGTATCACTTTTTACTATCAGAGCCCGCCTTGCCTGCTACTACTTAAGCGATCCAACCTTTCTCAGTCGGTTGCAAACAGAAGACGAAGACTGCTACAACGA
>NW_016207748.1:177-1376 GCF_001687245.7 Rhagoletis zephyria
TTAAGCAGGTTCAGTGCACTTTCAGTGACTGCGTGGAGTGGGCTTATGAAATATGGAAACGTGCATTCGTTAGTAACGTATTAGCTGCTAATGAGCGACCAGACATTGAGCGGCGATTTCCAGCACATCAAGGACCAGACCAAGTAAATCTCGATTTTGTTACATCGGCTGCATTGCTTCTTGCTGAGTGTGTTTACGCACAAGGATTTACAGGCAATGGCGACGAAATTAAAGTTCGAGAAGCAGCAATCGCAATTTTTCGGCGTAATTCAAAGTCTTCACGAGGACCACTTCCACCGTTCATCGCTGTGTCAAAGTTTTCTGATTTGAGAAACATTGATACATCTTATAAATTAAGACATTTATCAAATCTTCCTATTTTTGATGCTGGAACAGTTAAGCCGATTGAGCCCTATCAAGACATGAAAATTACAAAATCATTTCTCATTGCAGCAACTCAATTGCGCTCATTCAATTTCAATGCTAAATTTGAAAAACTATCTTCATGTGAACCAACTCACGAGTTTAAATTTCCAGTGTTTTATGGTTCTTTGAATTTTGTAAATTTTATTTAAACTTTTTTAGTAATAAACTGATTTGAGTAATTTTCAAAAACTCTAATACAAATTTTTGTTTCTTGAGTTTGTCTGCTATTAAAACCATTAAAACTTTTGTCAAAATTAAAAGTGACAAAGAGAAGGCTGAGCCAAACACAAACAAATCAATTGAGCAAAAAAATTTACAATATCGATAATGTGCCAGTGCAATTAACTTAAAGGTAAACACTAGCAGTGGAGCAGGCAGTAGTGCTCGACCAGTTTTCAGTCGTCTAAATCAGAATCACGACAACTTAATCTTAAAATCATCAGCAATGCCGCTTTTCACCACTTAAACCTAGTTTTCTCACTGCCTTCCACCTGCCATGTACTGTTGAAGTGAAGCTCATCTTTGTTTTACCCCTGATAACCGGAAAAGCATCCTTTAGTTGTAGTAGCTATCACCGTTTGAAGACAATTCCATCAATGTGTTCACCGCTCTAATAAATACTGCTGCCAACAAAAGTACNTAAACACTGCCGCCAACAAAAGTACATCGTTATGCCGAGCAAACCGCCCTGTGCAGAAGGCTTTGAGAAGTATCTCATTGACAACATCAACGCACACAAGTCCTCCCACAGAGCCGGCAGCAGCAGCAATAAG
>NW_016207748.1:1479-1703 GCF_001687245.7 Rhagoletis zephyria
TTGAGTGATCGCGGTGGCCGAGATCGAGATCGGGATCGAGATCATGATCACCACCATCACTCGACCCATCCCTATCATTCGCAGTCGGTGAAGGAGAAGAGCGAGAGCGAAGGCATCTGACGTCTGAAGGGAGTACCGAATGAAGCGGGCGACGCAAAAATGGACACGTTCACACAGGCGCCCTTTCACAGACTGATTCCAGGGCAGGGGATTCTGTCGTTTGC
>NW_016207748.1:1763-2046 GCF_001687245.7 Rhagoletis zephyria
GTAGGTGGCGGGAATAGCGCCGCTGAGAAGCATGCTGCAGGCGATCAGTTTTGGTCAGGGGAGGTGATGATGGCCAATCATAATGCTGCTGCTAATTCATCCTTTCTGAAGTTTGCCCGTGAGCCATTCAGTAGTGAGCACTTTGTGCGGGAACTTCGACAGATGGACTTTAGTGGTCGGGTGCTGTTGGAAATGAGGAGCTGCTAAAAAGAGGACAACTGTCATCACATTTGGGGGAGTGGACAGCCGATGATTAACCCAATGAAGCCATCGGCCGGTTCGG
>NW_016207749.1:0-2046 GCF_001687245.7 Rhagoletis zephyria
CATGCAATGGTACAGAGACACTACGCCCTATAACTCTGTGCTGTGCTGGGTAAAATATTTGGATTATTGGCAACCATTCACATCTGCAGGCACATTACTGCACTTGGCTCAACAGCAAAGATTTTTAAGCTGCACCCAGTAAACTTTAAAGCTGGAACTATACATGTGTCAAATAATAATAATAACCGCAAAATGGTTATGAGTAAGCTCAATTCTAATATAGCCATAAACTGGTCACAGATGCTCGGCTATTTTGTCATCCGGCTCGTTATTCATTTGAAACAGTCAGGGATCTACTAAGCTCGTAGCAATTCTTTAAAAAATGGAACGATCTAACAGAAACTGCATTCACTAAAAAATACATGATTTTCTGTAACAAATCATCTTCTTCTTATTTTGCTCCTAAAACGTTTGGCTGTGTGGGCTGAGACACTGAAACTTAAAAATTTTCTACTTTTCTCTCCTACGAAGGTTCAACAATCATTCAGACATGCGAGTTCTATTGATGCTGATCCATTCAATGCAAACGCTCTTGCAGAGGCATTCTTTGTGATACTTGGCCGGACAGCAACGCTTACGCGTTAGTGGCGGGAAAGCGCTGCCTAACACAATAAAGCTCCGCAAGTGCCTCATCAGCAGTGGAAAAGTAAGTGAGAAAATGCTGAGATAATTATATTTCATCTTTCTCCATGTAACTGCTACAGTATGGGCTTGAGTCTAGGCTCCCACCAGTACCGCGACGTGCGCCCTCTTTACCTTCAAGAGCTGCTCATACCACCTTCGATCTATTCGTGACCAGAAGGATTAAGCCACCTTGACACCCTTATTTCCAGCTGTAATATGCCCAACGGAGTCTCTGCACTCTCTTTGTCCGGCAACAACTCCTCAAGGGTGATGACTCATTCGCAAATAAATTCTCAGGGTCCTGATTTCAAAAGATCAAACACCGCCCAATATTCCATTGAAGGAATATATGTAAGTGTAGTAGAATCCCTGTGGACCCAGAATAGGCATGCAATATACGGTTAAGGTCGGGATGAACTCAAAGCAATGATTGGATTGGTTCAAAATGTCCTACTAATTCCAGCTGCTGCCATGGTGGCCTCATCCATGTTGTGCATTCCATCACAAGAAGACACCATACTATAAAAATAGTTGAATGACGGTTACAGAGAGCCGGTATGTCACCTTCCCCGAATGGCTCTTGAGCATGGCAATGGCCAATGGGCCTCTTAAAACCATATAAGGCTGCCGTCGCTTTATCTACCCTTTCATCCAAGTTTGCCGCTGTGAATGCCGTCCGATTAGGCAGCTCTATTTTACAATAAGGTAGAGTTCTTTCGCTATAACTGTGTTAAAGATGCTTGAAAGAATGACCTTTCGGATTGCTGCGTCCGCAAAACGATTTTTAAAGTCCCGTCGAAGGCATTGACTCATAATCTCTATATTCAGCGAGACTGAACTCTGAATAACCGCTACATTGTAGTGTAGAACTGATTCGACTGATCTATCCTTGCAGTAGACCTGCTGATGTGGAGCTCAATAAATATTTCAATGATCTTTAAAAGAAATATGAGAGAACGATTGGTCTAAAATCCCGTGAGAGACCTTTCCAGCCACAATCATGGAGGGCGAGTCGAAAGATTTTTTCGCTGCAGCATTATCAGCCATATTCATAGCACTTTCGACAAGCGAAGTCCGTGCGAACAGAATATTTGCTCGATGTCGTGTTACTTCTGCGCCATACATAGAAGAGTTCGGTTGTGAAAAGGCTAGATCACCTTAATTTAATCGAGAGTATTTGATAGCTATTGAAAATTTACTCTGCAAAAGCGGAACACCGTCACTTACATAAAAAAAAATATATATATTCTTTATGCGCTCGACAGTTTAAAAATGATCTTTAAAATTGCTGTATTGCGAACAGAGAGAGGGGGAAAACATTTAGAGTTATTTGAAGTATTTTTAAATTTTTAGAAACACACAACTTTTTTTTTTATATAACTAACGGGTGATTTTTTTGAGGTTAGGATTTTCATGCATTAG